>NC_135804.1:89592714-89892714 GCF_964213995.1 Mustelus asterias
ATGCAAAATGGTTTCCAGGGTAAAAGGCAAACTGCTTTAAACTATTTGCATTATTGATTTGTTGCTGAGTTTTTGCTGTCTCAGATTGGTTCGTGAGCATTAATAGCCTACTCCTGTTCCCATTATTTACTATTCTCTCGACCCTCTGGCTTTGCAAACCAGATAACGTGCAGCTGCGAAACAAGTTGTTGTTTGCAGTGCCACCAGATCTGAACTGGAACTTTGCACTTGGTGTACATGTTTCTTCTGAATGGAAATTGTTTTCCCTCTTGGGGCACCTTGTGCACAGGATTTTTGAAGTTTGTCAGATCTCTCTGTTTGCAGTCAGGTGATGGTTTCATGACCATGCGGGACATTGACCCAGATCTTCCAATCTCTATCATCAGAGACCAAACGTATCACTGAGGATGCATTATGGGAACCCCTTTTGGAGGTCCCAACATAATGACTAAGTGGGAATTGCATGGCAAGTTTGAACTTCTAATGAGCAATTTCCCTCGACCCTCTGAAAAGTTTCGAGCTCTGAGTTAGACTCCGTGACGTGGTTTGAAATTATTTGGGAAGTTACCTAGGAACTATTGGACAGAAAAATGCTTGTGTAATTCTTGTGAAACCACATAACTGACACCCCACCCTGACCTGTTCCAGCTTCACCACCTTACCCACCCTTTTTGCCTTGCCTTCTCCCTGTGGCATTTTAATACAGCTTCAGACATTTAAACTCATTACTCACTAGAGTATGGCTTCTGCAAGGTTTCTATTCGCTGGTGTCTGTAATTTCTAGCACTGAGTCAGATTCAAAAGTTTTTCCATCAACAGATATCTCAGGAGCGTCTGAGGACAGTAAGTGAGTTTTTCTGTTGCCTGATCAGGGTCAGAAATAGGGTTCCATCTCCAATGGGACGATTTAGGCCATTATTTCAGCTTTTAATGTAAAAGAAATTGTGAAAAAGACTTTTTTGTTTCTGAATCCAGTTGAAACATAAATATGTTGAGGGAAATTCCTGGAAAATAACTACTGCTGTTGTCTAAATAGGTGTGCGTTCCTAACTCAACAGAAAGGCCACGACTTTGTCAATGATGTTCAGTTGAAGAAATTGCACTCCATTTCTACCGTAAGCTCCACTCTTGAAATATTTGTGCTTTTCTCGTGTGAAACAGTCATCAGGGGTGGCACAGTGCCAGGGATCCGGGTTCAATTCCCGGCCTGGGTCACTGTCTGTGTGGAGTTTGCACGTGTCTGTGTGGGTTTCCTCTGGGTGCTCTGGTTTCCTCCCACAGTCCAAAAGACGTGCTGGTTCGGTGGATTGGCCATGCTAAATTCTCCCTCGGTGTACCCAAACAGGCGCCAGAGTGTGGCGACTAGGGGATTTTCACAGTAACTTCATTGCAGTGTTAATGTAAGTCTACTTGTGACACTAAAGTTAAACTTAGTAGAATTCCATGATATAGCAAAATTCTTGGTTTGTTTATTTTAATTGTTCAAATATTGAACGTATGAATCCCAAGTGGGTCTTGGGATGTATAAATCAACCATGTACATACTTAACTGCTACTTATGCAACATCTTGACCAGAGCAATTGCTGTTGCATGGCAAACTATTTTGGGTTGGATGAATGTGAATGAAATGCCCTCTATCATTTGCCCTCAGTGGTAATGACTGACTGACATAACTGAACGTTCAGCATAAATTAATTCACAGCTTGAATTTTGCATAGCCAGTGCTGTAGTGCTCCCCACCCTCTGTCCCCTCAGAGCCAGCAGTCTGGAAATTGTTGAGAATTTCAACGTTCCCACTCCCAAGTTGTTGTTGAATACTCATTAGTTACACTTTGTTCCATCTGGTGTATTTGCGATTTTTAACAGTGGTGATTGATATAATTTGAACCAAACTGAGCCTGAAAAAATTTCATGTGCATGATGTGCTGTTAACTGATTAAGCAGTGGATTTTTAAAGCTACTTTTTAATGTTCTTTTACCCTGTGCATGTGCCAATTTTTCATTTGTTCCATATTTTACAGCTTGGTAACATCACTCCAGCTCCATGTTGGAAATTCTAGTTAAGGACACTGCAGTCAGCTGCATGGTGATTAGAGGTGAAATTCTCACAAAAGAAGTCACTATATTTCTCATTGAGACCTGAGATCAGGGTCAAATGTCCTTGCTTCATGGTTGACTCAGAGCTACAGCCAACTTGTTACCTGGCTGGAGATGAACATATGAAATGGACTGACAGAGAAACAGCTGGCCCCTCCAGTCTGCACAACATGATGGCCAGATTGTCCTGAATAAACACTTATCACTCCCCTCGAGTCTTGAAATCTGAAAGGGCAAAATACTCTTGGAAAGTTTTTGGCTTTGAAAGTTTCTAAGACAGTCCAAAAGATGAACTTGATCAAATTTTATCTGTAAAGGCACTTGCCTTCCATTTGATCAGACCTCTGATCCAGTTAAGAACCAGTTAATTTCCCTCTTGAAATCTGCCACCACCCATGCCACACCAGCTGACAATGTTTCCAGAGACTCTCTACTTGGGGGGGCGGGGGGGAAGCATCACAACCTGACATCCAGACCATTTCTGCCTTTGTGTTGTTTAACCATTTGTCTTCTGTGCTCCACAGTCTGCTGAACTGAAATATTCAATAGAAATGCTAACCAGCTTTGAAATATTTTAGACCATCTGGTCACCCCAAGGTCCATGCTACTGTCAAGTAAATGGACTACAGTCCTTGTGTCTGTGTAGCTGTGCTTCTTCTGGCCAAGAATTAAACTTTGAGGCTCTTCTCTGGACTTTTGTTCAGAAAGGGCATTGAGGGATACGAAACCAAGATGCAGATCAGTCATAGCCTAATTAAATGGGAGAATAGGTTTGAGGCCTGCACATTCTTTCTTCTAGCAATAATTGCAGTAGTGAAGTTTCGATTGGGCATCAATTCCAAAATCATCTCCAATTAAGAGGATTTTACGCCATGAGCCCATCACTAATTAGAGCACATTACAACATTGCAGCCGTATCTATATTCGGCACACTGCTTGTGGAGTTTCTGTGAAGCCATTCATTTTGTGACCTAGTTTTTATTGTTAACCAACTTGAATACGTGACTCCATCTAAGTGGGACAGTAAATGGTGAGGAGAATACCGGCTGCAAAGGACTTTGGGTAGGTTAAATGAGTGGGCACTGAAGTCTCAGATGGAGTATAATGTGAGAGCTGGGAGATTAATTACCTGTGGAAGAATGAAGAAGCAGAATATCTTAAGTGGTTTCTGCTGTTCTGAGAGATCTGGGTGACCTTGTACCAGAAGCACAGCAAACTGTTACATTAAGAAGTCAAATGACATGTTAACCTTTATTGTAAGGTGGCTGGAGTACACAAGTAAGCAAGTCATTGTACAGAATAAGGTGAGACCACAACTGGAGTATTGTGCACAGTTTTGGTCTCCTTGTTGAAGGAAGGATAGAGGTAGCTGCAAAGGGTAACGAGCATGATTTCTGGGATGAGAGGGTTGTCCTATGACAGAGGTTCAATAGATTTGACCTAAAAGGATATGGTTGCTGATAATCTCAGTAATTGTCAGAGAACACAACAGGATATAGGTACATTGGAGACTTGAGCACAGAAATGGCAGATGGACTTTAATCCGGACAAATGTGAGGTGATGAGTTTTGGAGGATCAAGCTTGGTTGTGAATTATACTGTAAATGGCAGAACCCGTAGGAACATTAACATACAGAGGGATCTGGGCTTGCGGTTCAGTTTCCTAAAAGTGGCAACACAGGTGGCCAAGGTGATTTAGAAGGCATATGGCATATTTGCCTGAATCAGCCGGGGCATTGAGTACAAGAATTGGGAAATCATGTTGCAGTTATATAAAACCTTGTTTCGGCCACATTTGGAGAATTGCGTACACTTCTGGTCACCACGCTACCAGTAGGATGTGGAAGCTTTGAGAGAGAGTGCAAAGAAGCTTCATCCAGGATGTTGCCTGGTCTTGAGGGTGTTGACTGAGGAGAGTTTGAATAACTGGGATTGTTTTGACTGGAAAGATGGAGGCTGAGGGGAGACCTGATAGAGGTTTACAAAGATATGAGAAGCAGAGGCTTTTTTCCAGGGTGTTGGTGTCAATTACAAGGGGGCACAGGTTCAAGGTGAGAGGGGGGAAGTTTGAGGGGGGGAGTTGCAAGAGAAGGGAGAGAAAGAGTTTTTTTCACCGCGGTGGGTGCTTGGGCCGTGCTGGTGGAGGTGGTGGTGGAAGCAAGCATATTAGCAACATTTAAGAGGCATCTAGATGGGTACATGAATAGAGGGATATGGACCGAGTAAGGGCAAAAGGTTTTTTTTAGTTAGGGCATCATGATCAACATTGGCTTGGAGGGCCGAAGGGCCTGTTCCTATGCTGTGCTGCTTTGTTTTTTGTTCGAAAATCTTGAGTTTGGAAGCATGAGGTGATCTGATTGCAACATAAAAGATTCCATTATGACCAGGCTTGATAGGGTAGGGATGAAAGGTTGTTTCTCCTGGCTGGGGAATCTGGACCATGGAGGCACATGATCAAGATACAGGACCGATCATTTGGAACTGGCATGAGAAATGTCACCCTGCAATTTGGGGAATCTTTGAAAGCCCTTATTCCAGGGTGTTCTTGATGCTTCGTTATTGTGTGTATCCAGGCCTGCCATGGATGGATTTGTAGACTTCTGAGGAATATGGAGATTGCGTGGCAAAGCAGAATTGAAGTCCAAGATCAGCCTGGATTTCAAGGAATGGCGCAACTGTCTGTAGGGCCTAACTTTGCTGCTCTTAGAATCCTGACAGTGCAGAAGGAGGTCCATCAAGTATGCACTGACAACAATCCCACCCAGGCCCTATTCACGTAACCCCGCATATTTACCCCACTAATCCCTTTAACCCTCAGATCTCTGGACACTAGGGGGCAATTTAGCATGGCCAATCAACCTAACAGGCACATCTTTGAACTGTGGGAGGAAACCCATGCAGACACTGGGAGAATGTGCAAATTCCACACACTGACCCAAGCCAGGAATCAAACCCAGGTCCCTGGAGCTGTGAGGCAGCAGTGCTTGCCACCGTGCCACCCAAGACTATTCATCTGGTTAAGGCTCTTTTAAGCTTATGGTATCAATCTCAGTTTTTTTGTGTAATGTACTGCTTGGATCTCACCAAGTTAACTGGTTATAAACACGTTTGAGTCAGGAAATTCTGCATTGAGGGTCCACTCCAAAGACTTAAGCAAATTATCGAGGCTAGTTCAGAGCACTTTTGATGTACCATTTTTCAGATTATGTTAAACCAAGGCCCCATCTGCCCTCCAGTGGATGTGTGTATATAGAAAATGCACTTTATCTTTGGCATCTTGGCCAATATTTGTTAACCAATACCAGAAAAATAGATTATCTGGTTATTATCACATGACTGCAGGATTTTGCTATGTGCAAATTAGCATGTTTCCTCCATCATGACAGTGACTACTTTTCCAAAAGTGCTTTCAGATGTCCTGCAGTCCCAAAGTGCTCTGTGAATACAAGATTATTAAATGTTGCAACTTAACTTGTGCAGCTTTGAACATCACCTCTCGCCTCCCAAAAACATTTAACTGAATGGAGTGTTCTTAAATTAAGGAAGCAACTCTTAAATAGCTTCAGCAATTTGACCAACTTCACCACACACATCACTGTCTGAGATGCCACTTGACCAAATCACTCAGTTTAGATATATTCTCCAGGCTTTTTAGTAGAGCAGAAATTTGACTGTTGGGTGCCAAGTCCCAATGTGCACGTGTGTCTAAAGCAGAATCACAGAGCTTTGCGTTATTAGATTTTTGGAAAGTTCGAGCTTGAGTTGATACAAATGTCTAAACTCCCAGACTTGATATGTGTGATTAACCTTTTACTTAGAGTTTCATACGTGTTAAAAGGGTTGAAAATTAGCAGGACTTGTTTTCCACATGTGGCCTGTTCCTTTTGTTTGATTTCTAATTAGGGCATCAACATTGTTAACAGAAACTACCCAATGTTAAACATTCTCATGTTTGAATGTATTAAAAAACTTAGTGTGGAAATTAACATTTGCAAAGAGTTTATCCACAATATATTTTGTTTCAGACTGAAGCACTTCCTCAAGATAGTCCTTCTGCACGTTTATCAGAATCTGGTTAGTCTTTTGCTGACATTCAAATTTTGTGAAATGCCTTGCGAACATGCAGCTATTGATCATCCATTGATCCATTATTTATTAGTACTGATTTGTATTACAATCTTTGCTTGATTATCCGGTTAAATGTTTAATTTTTTTCTCCTGTTTGTGATATTTCTTCACTGTCTTGTATATTTGTATTTTCAGAAAGTACCTTTATGCAATCCCCAGTAGTTCAAGGTGCTCTTGAGATGGGATTTGACAACTCGCTAATAACAGAACTAGTGAAAAAGAAACTGCGATCGACCAATGATACCTACAGGTCTGTTGAAACGCTAGTTACAGATCTGGTGGAAGCTGAAAGAAAAACACAGGTTCAGGAACATAAGGACCTGAAGGAAGGTAATGATACAGTGCTATCCCCTGCCCCTCCTCTTGCAACAGATGTTCTATTACTTTGAGGAAAGATTGTTTTTTTTTTGAACCTAAATGAACTACAGATAATTTAAAACAAAGGGCCGTTCAGTTCAATGGTAAATGTGTTTGTGCTCCATAGGAGGTTCATCTAAGCCTATCACCATAACCTATTTCCTTTCCCTTAATGCTGAAAATTTTAAAATGGATATGCTTGTGGGCTTCAATGCATTAAGGTTGTTCGGGATATCTCCAAAACCAGCTGTAAACTGACTGGATGAAAATTTTGTGTCTCTCAATGTCCACATTCTGTTTGCCTTGTGTTTTGAGCAGTCCCAATTCAAATCTTTGTAGGTATGAGTTCTTAGTCTCGAGCTGTCTTGCATGAAACAGCACGTTAATAACTTTGCTGCATGACTGAGGCTGAATGTAATTTATCAATGTACTGGGAGATATTTATCTCTGGTGTATTCTTAAAGAATAGAACATGGGTTGCTCTGCATCTAATCATGCTAGACATCAGTTGTGTCCAGTATGCAGAAAACAGGCTACAAGTTCCAGAGCCCTGAATCAAGGAAACTGTCTTATTTGTGCTTGCTCACTAGTTTTGTTTTGTTGTCAATGTTGTTGCCCTTGAGGCTTGAAAGTACTTTTTGTACTGTTGCTTCATTAGTCTTGATCTTAAATCATAACATCCAAGATCAGTTAATATTAGCACCTGACACGTGCATTCAATAAGATGAATTTTAACTTCTTGTCATCCCGGAATGCCTTTGCAGCCCAAAGAGCGAAGATATGTACACTCCTACAGAATATAAATGCATTCGCAAAATACTGCAGAAAGTGCTGGGAACAGTTGCTATGTGTGGAGAGAGAAACATAGTTAATATTTTGGCTCCAGTATGACTGCTTGAGTTCCAAAGCAGTGATACATGGGCTCCGTGTTAACTCTGTTTCTCACTCCACAGACGCTGCCAGACATGCTGACTTTACAGATGCTGGAGATCTGAAATTGAAACAGAACGCTGGAAATATTCAGGTCAAGTGGCATTTACGTCACGAAAGTTAACATTTCAGGTCCATGACTCTTATTCAGTGCTTTTAACTTCTTCTCTTTGCAGGTAATGGCTGAGTATTTCCAGAATTTTCTGTTTTATTACCTGCAACGCCTGACTGGAGTAAGATTATTTGCTGTTGCTTGATGCCTGGGATGAATTGCAATCCTTAGCAGCCATGCCCTTCAATTAAGATGAGTGCTAAAGTTTGGGATTGCCTTTTTTCACAGTGCAGTGCAACAGCTCATGGTTCAGGTAAATGAAGCATTTTGAGGTGTTTCATAGGCAATCCTGTGTATTGCCATAACCTGAAATGTTTGACCTTAAATGGAAATATATTGTGACTAACTTTTGTATGTTAGTTTCTGAGTCTGATTTTGAACCAAAAATTCCTGACTCTTTGAATATAGTTTTGGCATTCTACTTGCAAAATTTGACTTGTCCATGCTTCTAAAAACAAATGACATGTTAACTAAGTTTAACATCAAAACCTGTTTCAACACTGTTTCAATAAATCTATCGCTTCATAGATACAGACCTCGAGGAGCAGTTGAAAAAACTGAAGGAAGAGAAGTGTTGCAAAATTTGCTGGGATCGAGATGTTTGCATTGCCTTCGTCCCCTGTGGTCATGTAGTCACGTGTAAAGAATGTTCTGTTGTGCAGACGTGTCCAATATGCTGTTCCCAAATTCATGAAAGAGTTAGAATATACTTGTCTTAATTAGTGAAGTAAAATTCATTGAAATTTGTTGCCTGAATTTTGCAGTGGAATAAAGATTTTATTAATTTGTATTGAGTTAAATGAATGTGACAACTTCTTCCCTAATTTTCTGTGCAGTGACTTATTCAAATAATCGTGCAGTAAGTTGGTGTGCCAATTAACTAACTAGTGACATCAAGAACACAACGAAATAAGCTATGTAGTGTACAAATTATTGTGAAGAATTATGATAAACTATTTGTAAAGATCATTATGCTTCAACATAAACTGTTAATCATTTGGTGCGTTTTACAGTCTTGCAAATCTTCAAGACTTGGGTTCTAATGCAATTCATGCTACAGAACAGAGTAGCCATTGTCTCTTCAGCAACCTTTTGTAACAATATTCTTAATCACGGAAGACTGATTCTTTTAAACAAATAAGACCTTCAGCTGAAGCATTCAATTTCTAATTCATCATAGTATAAAGTGGTAATATTTTGGATTGTTGTATTGCACTTCAAGAAACTGGCAGGCATTGATTGAAATTGTGGGTAGAGTTGAATTTTTTTTTGCTCTTAAGAATTTTCCATCCTTTTTTGCGCATGTTGCCAAACAACTGCATACACCATTTCCAGGAGGTGGGGTGGAAAACTGATCTATTGTGGTTATGTGAATTTGGATATCTGCTAAAAACTTTTGTGCAACCAATATTTCAGAATGGCTTTATTTACACTAAGGAAGGAAGTAGAAGGCAAAAGAATGTAATGAATTTTTAAAAACACTGACCTTCAATTTTTTTTTGAGTAGGATTTCAATGCAGGATTAAAATGTACTTGTTGAGTAAATTTGTAGTTCAAAGTACCCAACTAAGTATATGCCCTAGGATTAAATGACAGCCTGAACAAATGAAAGAACCTATGCACTGGGCAACTGATGGTTTGTCATAATATTGTGAAAATTAAATGCGGAGTTTGAACATTGGACTGTATAACAGTGTCTATTCTGAGTCAAGATCATGTTCACAAAATGATGGCAGCTCTGCTGTGATGAGCGTTATCTGGTAAACCATGAGCTGACTGCTCACAATATTCAGCCTTTAAGAGAATCATTATGGAATACAATATTTCTTGATTTTGTTTTTAAGCTGTCAGTTTTTACTTGTTTGACAATTATGTTATACAAATGATGAAAATGTAGACATTTGGTTGCAGTTGGATGTTAACCAGGTTTAAAATGCGTAAAATCCGTTTCTGAAATGTTGACAATGTACATATACAGGACCAAATGAATAAACTTGAGATGTATTTTAACCCTTTAGCTTTTAAAATCACTAGGATCTTTATGATTCAATTTTTCAGTTGCACAGTAACATAGATTGAATCTGTGAAATTATTTATAATTTTGCAAAGTGAAGTAATGATTTGTAATAAAAATTGAATTTTTCCCAAAATGTCAGTCTGGCGTTTTGAGTGCAAGTAATGTAGCAAAAGCTTACTCTTCTTTACTTTGGTGCTAAATCCTGTTGCACATGAGTCCTCTATCTTCCTTTCTTTATAATATGTGGATCATCCTGGCATGGCTATCATTGAAGCTGGGAATGTTTGAGGAGCCGCCTCCAGATGGTTGTTTAATTGTTGACTTCCTTTTGTGATTGAACATGGGAGAGCAGACCAGGAATTACTTGGCATTCAACAACACTCATGCTTCCTTAGAGTTCCATGATATCAGTATTAGTCGGATTCTGTCTCTTCCATTGCTTGTGGGCTTCTGGCACTGCCACCTAAGCATTGCAAGCAGCAGTCTTCACTGCATCATAATCACTAAATTATGTATTTAAAGGGATGTGTACACTTCTACAGCATTCCTCATGAATACACTTTGCAAACGGATTGTCTATCTTTACTGCAGCCATTGTAAGTCAAGCCTGACAAGTCTCATTTATTTGATGGACTATATTCTGGAGTCTTAAAATAAATAGCTGCAGAGATTGTTTAGTTGTAATCTTCCAAAATTGACTGTTTCAGAAAGGGCCCTGTGGATTGAGAAATATTGATTGAATTCCACTGCTGAAAAAGGGAGGGACAAAACAGCAGGAGCTGATGAGCTTTCCCTCACATCTTTCATTAGGAAGATGCTAGAATTGAGTGTTAAGGAAGTGGTTGCGGGAGACGGAAAAACATACAAAATCAAGGAGTGCCAACGTGGTTTAACGAAGTTGTGGATATAACAAATGGGGCTATATGATTTTTTGTTTGCGGAGGGGGAGACAGTGGATGCACAGTGTTTGCATTTTGACTGACATTTTGGGTATCTAAAAAGCATTCAATATGGTGCCATGTAAAAAGATACCACAAGAAAAAGCAATGGGTTTGGGTTAATATACTAACAGGCAGTGATTGGCTAACCAACAGGAAACTGAGTTAGCACAAAAGAGCTCATTTTCAGGCTGACAAACTATAACTGGTGGAGTGCCAGGATTAGTGCTGAAGCTTGAGTTTTCTGCAAGATAAATCAATGACTCGGGTGAAGAGAGAGAGGATGGTAACCAAATTTGTGAATACAAAGATAGGGAAACCAGTCTGCAAAAGGATACAGATAAGTTCAGAAAATTAGCAAACTTTTGCAGATGAATGATAAGGTTCGAAAATGTTGAGATGCTTCACTTTGGTATGTAGAGTACAAAGAAGGTATATTGATTCAATGGAGAGAGACTGCAAAATGTTAGGTTATAGAGGGATATGGATCTTTCAAATGAACCTCGTATTTATCATAAGGAATCTTGTTACCTCTGTACAGGGCGTGGTGACACGACACCCTGGAGTGCTGCAAGGGTTTTGGTTACATGTTATAGGAAGGGATAAACTTGCTTTGGGAGCAGTTCAGAGCAAGTTCACTGGGTTAATTTTTGGGATTGTCAAAGGAACAGGAGTAAACCATTGCCTGTTGACTCTGCTTAGCTATTTAATACAATCATTACCGATGGGACTCTCCAATGCCTTTTAAACACACCACCCATATCCCTTTACATAATTGTGCTCGGGTCCAGATCAGCAACCCAAAGTTAAGTTAACCTTTAATATTTTGGCATTAGTGCAAGCATAAGCTATTTGTTCCAGATGTGATTTGATTGATTTAAGGAAGCTTTGAGTACTGATTAAAATATAACAAAGAATTTGCATAACTTTTACCAATTGAAATACTTAAACAGGTATAATTCTTAGTTCCAATTTAAGCATTATCCAGATATGACTCTTCAGTGTCAGTTAGCACAAAAAAAAGAGGTTCACGTGGGTATGATATTTTTTCACCTTTGATTCCTCTGGACAGAGGTACAGAAAAATTACTGTACAATAGCCTCCAGTGAACAATCTATCTACAAACGGGTTGCTTTCTCTGAAGTTCTGCTATTTGTGGCAGCTCCCAGTCTCCAATCTCCAGAGAGAGAGACAGAGCAATTTCGCTGTAAAGATCCCGAACAGGAGCTGAGCTTATCTCTCTGTGAGCCTCTTCCTGCCCACTCACATGACTTTTCTGTCAATCAACATGATCAAATCCTAGTCTGAAAAAATCCAGGTGAAATGCAAAAATAGCAACACTGCATTAGCCCAGATAAAAACACTCTAGCAATTGGCATCAATAGAAGATAAGCCACAATCTCATTCTATGGTAGAGCAGGCTTGAGCGCCAAATGGTCTAGTCCTTTTACTTCTGCTCAACAGCTGAAGGAGGACTGTAGGCACCAAGTCAACAGGAGTTTTTCCTGCCCTTGCTTGATGTAACGTTCATGCAACTGGATGGGATCTGGAGCTGAGGTTGAGGACTCCCAGGACTACTCCCTCCCGGCTGTATATCACTGTGACCCAGAAACTTCTGACAGGACATTGTCAGGGAGAGTGATGGAAGAGTTTAGGATATTTACTGTAAGATATGATTTGGTGAATATAATTGTCAGGCAGTTGTTCAATTAGTCTATTGGGTTATCCCCCAGTTTGGGCCCAGGCTCCCAGATGTTAGGGAGGAGAACTTCAGAGGATCAAGTGGGCAGGATGTGCCTTTTTAGTATCCGTACCGAACTCAATGCTGGATGATCTTTCTGGTTTTATTCTTTTGTGCAATCCAGGGCCCAGGTATCAACTTATACTCAACCAAAAGTGTTTGAGAATTTGATTTTTTTTGATTTGATTTACTATTGTCACGTATTGGTATACAGTGAAAGGTATTGTTTCTCGTGTGCTGTACAGACAAAGCATACCGTACATAGAGAAGGAAACAAGATAGTGCAGAATGTAATGGCTGGGGTGTCGAGAAAGAACTTAATGTTGGGTCCATTCAGAAGTCTAATGGCAGCAGGGAAGAAGCTGTTCTTGAGTTGGGATGTGTCCTCGGACTTTTTTATCTTTTTCCAGAGGGAAGAAGGTGGAAGAGAGAATGTCTGGATGCATTGAGTCCTTAATTATGCTGGCTGCTTTGCTGGAGGCAGCGGGAAGTGTAGACAGTGTCAATGTGTGAGAAGCAGGTTTGAGTGATGGACTAGGCTTTGTTCATGATCCTTTTGTAGTTTCTTGCGGTTACCATAATTGAATATCCCTACTATCAACATTGTGGGGATTACCATTCACCAGAAACTGAACTGGACTAGCTATATAAATACTGTGGCTACAAGAGCAGGTCACAGGCTTGGAATTCTAGGGTGAGTAACTTGCATATCTATTGTCTATAAGGTACAAGTCAGGAGCATGATGGAATAGTCTCTCCGTGTCTGGTTGAGTACAGCTTCAACCACACACCAGAAACTCGACATAATACAGGCCAAGGCTGCTCGCTTGACTGGTGCTCTTCCGCAACTATTCACTTTCCCCACACACTATAGCAACAGTCTGCAAGTTTATAAGAGGCACTGCAGGGACTCTCCATGGCTGACTTTCCAGACTCTCAACCACCACCATCTAGAAGCATAAGGTCAGCAGACACATTCATGACCATTGTGGAATGAATTACCACAGGAAGTGGAATTAATTACCACAGGAAGTAGTTGATGCCAAAACATTGAATCTATTCAAGAGGTGACGATATAGCAGTTGGGGCGAATGGGATCAAAGGTTATGGGGAAAAAGCAGGATTAGGCTATTGTGTTGGATGATCAGCCATGATCGTAATGAATGGCGGAGCAGGCTCGAAGGACCAAATGGCTTCCTCTTGCTCCTGTCTTCTATGTTTCGACATGGGAACACCAATTGGAGCTTCCCCTGCTTGTCTCTCACCAACCTGACTTGGAAATATATCACCATTCCTTCACTGTCACTGGGTCAAAATCCTGGATTTCTCTCCCTAACAGCACTGTGGGTGTACCTACATCACAGGGACTGCAATGGTTCAAGAAGGCAGCTCACCACCAACTTCACGAGGATAATTAGGGATGGGCTGTTCACATCCCGTAAAAAAAAATAATAATATTGCTGACAGGATGCTTGAGGAAGCTCTTTGCTCTGAATGTGCCATTGGGTATTTTATAACATGAAATAGCTTTTTCAGGCATCATCTGAAAGATAGCAGAAGTAGTTCATGAAAGATATCATTTTAAAGCAGAATTGTCACTGGCTGCTGGTCAAACTTTTATCCAGTTTATACTTCAAACATTTAAAAAAGATCTTCAGACCATGACCTGCCCGGAAGGGGTGTGCAAGCACTTTGTATTTCTGCATTTATTAAGGATTTGGAAATCCCACAGAAATCTTTAGTATATGAACCAGGCTGAATGTTAATGAGCAGTAAATGAATCTGTTTGTCCATTCCCCCAATGTTGCACTGAAGTTCATTTTATAATTCGACAATTGGTGTTCTTGATTGATACATTGTACTACTCAGCAATCAACTTGTTTCTTTAAATAAGGAACAAATAGTGCATTGTTTGCACAGTCAAATGAGTACTATAAGGAAGCAGAAATGAAAATAACGAAATGAAAAATACAGTGCAAGAATACAAAGAAACAGTGAAATACAAGAGGTTTGGGTGCAGTAAATAAGTGAGGGAACATGGATGGGAACAACAGGGGTGGCATGGTGGCACAGTGGTTAGCACAACTGCCTCAGTGCCCGGGACCTGCGTTCGATTCCTAGGTTGGGTCACTGTCTGTTCAGAGTCTCCATGTTCTCCCCTGCATGGGTTTTTTTTCTGCGTACTTTGCTTTCCTCCCACAGTCTGAAAGACGTGATGTTTAAGTGCATTGGCCATGCTAAATTCTCGCTCAGTGTACTAGAATAGGTGCCGGAGTGTGGGGACCTGGGGATTTTCGTAGTAACTTCATTGCAGTGTTAATGTAAGCCTACTTGTGACACTAATAAATAAACAAGTCAGAATCAACATCAAACAGTAGGCAGATTGGGATAGAGAAAGACCAGGAAAGAAGATACGTAAGGTGACAGGAAGAAGAGAATAACAGGAATAGTGTGTTTTTCCAACATGGTAAATGAATGGAAATTTAATTGGTACAACACAAACACAAGCATTTCCAACAGAAAGATGCTGACCAGGGAACAAGGCCACCAATAGCGAGCCAATTGGGAAATAAACAAATGTCGATAAGATGCAATCGAAAACCGAGGAAAACATAGAGAATGGCAAGTACAGGAAGGATAAAAAAAGACCTGCACCAACATGTATCTTGCCATAGTCCCCGAAGACTACAGACACCTCCCTTCAATAGAGAGATGCATTTTGGCTACTTGTAGCTTGAGGGCTATCCATCTGCAAGCAAAGGAGGCAGGGCCTCCAGGAATTACCATAGTTGGTAGAGGGATTGAACCCATGTGGTTGCCTTGATTCTGTATCACTCGTTCGCCATCTAGCCAGCCGAACTTCCCTGCACCAACATAAAAACTGCAAAATGGATGAAACAATATATTTCTGTTGTGACTTCATACTTTAAACTATGTTTCTAAAAAGCTTTCTATATCCCTTTATACCATACCTCTCTGATAATGCCCTTTTACTGCAAAGATGCATATCCTCAGCTCATCATGAATTATGATACTTGAAATCTGCATGTTGGAAGTGAAATCAGGGCAATAAAATTCAGGTGAGATAAAAGATTTTGAACAAATGAATTCAGTGTTATTGAGGCCACTGTCAGAATATTTGCTGTTTGATTTTCTTTTGTTCAATTATAACTCTAGCCCCAAGCTGGTGACAAGGTGCAGCTGGAATATGCTGAGCATCTCTTCATAGAAGCTTGAACCTGACAATTTATCTTCTGTCTTTGAGACACCATTCTGTTTTCCTGATACTGAAGACAATGAACTGAAGGGTTATTTTCACTCTGTTTATCCTGTTGTCTTATCAGTGATTTCTTCTGACTTGAGTAACTTCATGTTGTCAATCAGTTTTTGACAATCAGTGACTGTATACTGTGTATGTGCCTGCATGTCAAAACATGCTGAAATGTCACTTGGGACTTTGAACAGCTTTGGTAAACATACACATACCCAAGAGTTCAAGTTACTCAAAATGTTAAGTTGCTGAAGCTGCAATGAAGCAGAAAACTCTATTAGCATCACTTCAACCGCATCAGAATTGTTGAAGCAATGAACACCTGGTGTTAGTTTTATTGTTTTTAAGCAAATTTGAAGTCATCTCTTCAGAAGCGTTTCCATTAGTGTTTAAATGCAATTCTATCACATTTTCTTTGACTTTTATCATAAGATTTTACAGCAGAGTTGGATGTTTTTTGGCCCATCAGACCTCTGCTGGTTCCTTGAAACAGCTGTCCACCTCATTCCATTCCCCTGCCATTTCCATCCACTTTTAAGCATTCTTTCCTAAATATTTATCCATTTTTCTTTTGCCAGGCATATCACTTTTGCTTCCACTATTTCAGAAGCCGCATAATACACCCTGACAATCATTTGCTGTATTGGTGATTTTACCTTTAAACCCTCTGTTACTAATTTACTGACTAGTGAAAATAGATATTCCCTGTTTATACAATGAAAAACCCTCATAATTCTGGATACTTCCATCAGGTCTCCTCTGATCTGAAATGTGCAAAATTCAGCCCAAACTTTTCTCGTCTTTCCTCATAATTAAAGCCATTCATCCCTGGTATCATAGGAGCAAATCATTTCTGTGCCCTTTACTTATTGGTGGTCTGCACATCCTTTCTAAAGTTTGAATTCAAAGTTAAGCACAATACTCAAAGTGTGACATAACTAATGATTTCTACAAGCTTATAATTATTTCTGCTTTTGTACTTGTAGGTTCTTACCTCTAAAACTAATAATTCCATATATTTAAGTTTTATCAATATGTCCTCCCACTTAAAGATTTGTGTATCTGTAATCCTCAAGTATCTGATTCTCCACACAATTTGAAGTTTCACCATTTAGTATACATTTCCTCTTATTCTTCCACAAGGTGCAATTGTATAAGGACAGCAGACGATTAACCATGAGCTTAGATTCATTCTACAACTTTGCTGATCCCTGCCTCGTCATATACTTTCTTTGTCAATGACTTTTACTGCAAGAAGTCTCGCAACACCAGGTTAAAGTTCAACAGGTTTATTTGGAATCACGAGCTTTCGGAGCACTGCTCCTTCCTCAGGTGAGTGAGTCCCACTCACCTGAGGAGGGAGCAGCGCTCCAAAAGCTTGTGATTCCAAATAAGCCTGTTGGACATTAACCTGGTGTTGTGTGACTTCTTACTGCACCCACCCCAGTCCAACGCTGGCATCTCCACATAATTTCTACGGTAGCCTTCTCAAAGTGTTCAGGGGTCTATACTGCTGGTTCCATTGCAAACATGTAACCATTCAGAACAGTTAAATGCATCAACAATCTGACACTTTGGAAACATAGGCAACACCAACTTAACCATTTTACAGCAAAAAGATCGTTTTTTGGCTGTCATGTGGAACTGTTAAAGCATCTTTTTCAAATGGCAGTTTTGAAATTCATTAATATCAAAAAGTAAATTTCATTATTGACTAATCTTGTATGAAGAATAATAAATATTAAACCTTAAAAGAATGTAAAGTACAAACAGCTGTGTTAATGTTATGTATGTCGGCCAAGTTCTTGCAATCCCCCCCGCCCCAACCAGCCGCCCACTCTATACCTTCCTCTCTTGAGGTCGCTGACTGTTCACTCAGGTTTGCTACACTGAACAAGTATGCTATTCATCTGTGAGCTTTGACAGTGGGTGTTGAACAGCTATTCTTATCTGCCGGTTATCATAATTGCGCCCAATCATGTTTTCATTCTACATCCAACATGGGTACTTTCCAACAGGAATTGCAGGATGCTAAGCAGGCGTTTGAACTCTATTGCTAATTCCCCTCCCCATTCTTACCAAGGGCACTGTGGTCAACACAGTAAGAAGTTTAACAACACCAGGTTAAAGTCCAACAGGTTTATTTGGTAGCAAAAGTGTGGCTTTTGCTACCAAATAAACCTGTTGGACTTTAACCTGATGTTGTTAAACTTCTTACTGTGTTTACCCCAGTCCAACGCTGGCATCTCCACATCATGACTGTGGTCAACAACAGAGCACTGCTATAACCCACTGAGAACAGTTAACTCAAAGTGACCAAGAATTGAACTTGGGACTTTCCTGTCTTAGTTTCCCATTGGGTTGGGACTTCCCTCTCTCAGTTTACCATTGAGTAAATACTGCATCATTGGGTTATCCTGAATTGTCTTTTCTGAATGATTTTCAAGCATCCTTCCATTGACAAATCATAGTTTCATTTTGAAGATTCATTTTCTGAAGATGTCTGTTGTCACCTGCGTATGATTGTTCTGTCATGGATTTTCACACAAGATTATTTTCAACAATATCCTGCAACACATTCGGATTCTTCAGCCAATTTTCCAAAATGGTTAGCACTGCTGCCTCACAGCTCCAGGAACCTGAGTTCGATTCCTAGCTTGGGTCACTGTCTATGCGAAGTCTGCATGTTCTCCTTGTGTCTGCGTGGGTTTCCTCTGGGTGCTCTGGTTTCTTCCCACAGTCTGGATTGGTGCATTGGCCATGCTAAATTCTCCCTCAATGTATTCGAACAGGCAGAGTGTGTCAGTTTCACAGTAACTTCATTATGGTGTTAATATGAGCCTACTTGTGACACTAATAAATAAACATAAACTTAAAATGTTAATAGTTTTATTGATATATTGAGAAAAAATAAGGCCATGCTTTGGTTACATTCTGCAGACACCCATTTTTTAAACAAGTTTTCATTGCTTCTGTTTTGAATACTGTTATTTCTGTGGATTATATTTCCTTGGCTTGTTATGGTTATTCTTCATAATGACCAATAGACAACAAGAGTGACTGATTACAGAAGAACATGCATACAGTGTAGTCGAATCCTAAACTGTCTCACATCTACAAACTTATGGTTTTCAGTGAGTGCCAGTGGATAATGATCAGGATGACAGAGGAATTTCCTCCTCTCCCCTTTGTGAGAAAGGGTGTTGAGAATTGTGCTCAACTTCTCATTTGGTCTCAGAATGCTGCAGTGTTCTGTATTTGGATAGCTCAATAGTCACATTTGCCACTAATTGACTATATCACTGATATTAGTGTCATAAGAAAGGCAAATATGGAATTGCCCAATTAGCTAAATGGAGAAATGGATCACCAACTGAGCCGTACATAAAAGGAAGGCTCAGTCGGTGCCTATGGAGAAAATGTGTGTGTGTTTCAGCATCTGGTGAGAACCAGAATATGCTGAGCTGTGATGGTTTACATTTTGAATAGCCTGTCATTACTCAGTTGTTACATTCATATATTATGGATGACCATTTTAGAGAGGTTTTGCAAATGTTCATGAAGTTTTAACCAAGCAAGAGTGAATTCTTCAGTCGAAGGAAAATTGCAAAATAAAATTAACCAAGTGTAAGTGAGCTTCAACTGTTCAGCATATGAATTTCACAGTGTAAATGTGTTTCTAATATTGTCAGTATATTTCCCCTTGTGAAGTTCAACAAATCGGTCAACATTCTCTTGCACTGCAAACCATATTCTCACCATCATGCCCAGTACAGGCATGAAGATATTATGAATTTTTCAAGTTGTTTCTTAAAAAGACTTTAAACGCAAGAAGGATGCAAAAAGATGTCTGTCTGAGAATCACATGACTTCTCTTGCGGATTGAAACACTCCTCTGTCACCAGAGGACAAAGGAACCATCTCAGCTGTAAAATAAAAGCAAAATACTCCGGATGCTGGAATCTGAATCAAAAATAGGAAATGCTGGAAGATCTCAGCAGGTCTGCCAGCATCTGTGGGGAGGAATATTTCAAGTCGAGATGAGCTCTGACAAAGGGTCATCTAGACTCAAAATGTTGGCTCTATTCTCTCCCTACAGATGCTGTCAGACCTGCTGAGATTTTCCAGCATTTTCTGTTTTTGCACCATCTAGACTGTTGTTGACTCAAATGTATTTTTTCCTGAAAAGGCATTCAACAGGGTAATTTAAATTGAATGGATGATTCAATTACAAAACTATGGCTGTCTGAAAAACTCTTGAAATGTGAAAGGCCACAGCAGCATGTGTATCAGCTCAATCGACCACCATTTTTGGAAGAAGGACTTTGTCCTTGTAACTGGTCACATGATTAATATTGCCATGTTTGCCACATGTTCTTTTAACAATAGCAGCAACTCAACAAGGCTTCTTTGACAGCACCTTCCAAACTCATGACTTCTACCAACTAGAAGAACAAGCAGATGCATGGCCATACCGCCCACTCTTGGAAATAAATTGTCCTTCTCTGGCATTGGATAAAAATGCTGGAACTCTCTCCCCAGCAGCATTGTAGGTTTACCTACACTACATTGATGGCAGCGGCTCAAGAAAGCAGCTCACCACCACCTGCTCAAGAGCAATTAGGGGTGGGCAATAAATACTGGCCTAGCCAGAGATACCCAGATCTCATGAAAGAATGAACAGAAAAATTGTTCAGAGCAGAAGCACCATGCGAGACACTGTCTCAAAAGCCATTGAACCAGATTCAAGCCACTTCGCAGCCAAAGTAAACAGCTGCATCTTGAAAGTGGAAGAACAATTCTCCTTCAACCTGTTCCATCTTCAAGTTCACCTGAGAGCCAACCTCCTAGTAATTTGACTACAAGAAGCCTTGCAGCTTACTGACGATTCTTTGTTTCACAAGACCACGAATCCAGCTAAAGCATAAATTCATCTAAGAAATTACAGCCCTGCTACAAAGGAGACTGAAATCATACCAGATAGTACCTGTATTATTTTGTGTTCATCTGTATCTAATCTATGTGTATATGGTTGAGTGTGTGAGACATCACATCTAAATCGCCAGACAAGTGTGTGGTAATAAATAATCCTCTTTGTTCTCACCAACTTTTACAGATGCACCATAGAAAAATTCTCTCTGGATGTATCACAGCTTGGTATGGCTCCTGCTCCGATCAAGATCGCAAAAAACTACAAAGAGTTCTGAACAAAGCCCTGTCCATCACGCAAACCAGTCGCCCATCCATTCACTGTGTCGACACTTCCCGCTGCCTCAGAAAAGCAGCTTGCATAATCAAGGATCCCATGCATCCCGGACATACTTCCACTTCCTTCCGTTGGGAAAAAGATACAAAAGTCTGAGGTCAGGTCCCAACTGACTCAATAATAGCTTTTTCCCTGCTGCCATCAGACTTTTGAATGGACCTATCTTATATTAAGTTGATCTTTCTCTCAAGCCAAGCTATAACTGTAACACTACATTCTGCACTATCTTCTTTCCTTCTCTATGAATGGTATACATTGTCTGTATAGCACGCAAGAACAATACTTTTCACTCTATACTGACACATGTGACAATAATAAATAAAATAAATTCACAAATTTTGCTGCTGGAAATTATTTAAATTGGGACACACCTCTCTTAGGGTAAGAAAACACTAACCTCATACGTAAAATACTTTGATCATGGACAATAGGAGAATATATGGACACTGTCCAATGCTATCATTTCTTGTCCTATTTGTGTTGATTTTTTTTTAAGAAGCAGCGTGTTTTCTGTTTTTTATTCTTGGATAGCAACTAAGGGAACTGAACATCCCCTTGGTTATAGTTACTTTAAAGGAGTTTTTTTCCCCACATTTCTGTGTCTAAACATTTGTGAAATGTTTAATTGTGTAAATGATAAGGCAATGAAGTAGATGTTGCTTCCCTCCCAGGTATTGTTCAGAATTAGGTTAAAATGCAGCACAAAGTTCAGTACAAGAGCATAGCGGTTATACTCAACTGATACAAGACACCAGTTCAACCTCAGCTGGAATATTGTGCACAGTTCTAGATGTCACAATTTTGGAAGAATGTGAATGCATTGAGAGAGTGTCGAAGATGTTTTACAAGAATGGTTGCAGGGATGAGAAACTTCAGTTATGAAGATAGATTGCAGAGGTTGGGACTATTCTCCTTGGAGAGGAGAAGGCTAAGAGGATATTTAATAGAGATGTTCAAAATCATGAGAGTACTGAGTAGGTAAGGAGAAACTGTTCCATAGAAACATAAAAACTGCAAGCAGGAGTTGGGCACTTGGCCCTTCTAGCCTGCTCCACTATTCATTTTGATCATGGCTGATCATCGAATTCAATATCCTGATCCCCCCCTTCCTCCCATACCCCTTGATCCCTTTAGCCCCAAGAACGATATCTAATTTCTTCTTGAAATCAGACAATGTTTTGGCTTGAACTACTTTCTGTGGTAGTGAATTCCACACATTCACTACTCTCTGGGTGAAGAGATTTCTCCTCAGTTCTTAAAGGTTTACTCCTTATTCTCAAACTATGACCCTTAGTTCAGGACTCCCCAACCATTGGGAACGTTCTTTCTGAATCTACCCTGTCTAACTCGGATAGAATTTTATAAGTTTCCATGAGATCCTCTCTCGTAAAAGGCAATGAGAGGATGCAGATTTAAGATGATTTGCCAAAGAAAAAAATGTGACATGAGAGAAACCTTTTTCACACAGCAATTGGTTAGGGTCTGGAATGCACTGCCTGGAAATGTGGTGGAGGCAGGTTCAATCGAGTTGTTCAAGGGGGCATTGGAAGATTATTTGAATAGAAACAATGTGCAGGGGTATGGGCAGCAAAATGGCACTAAGTCATAACATTCTTTTGAAGCGCTGCTGCAGACACGATGGGCCAAATGGCCTCCTTCTGCACCTTTACAATTTTGTGAAGGTGCATTAGTGTAGTTGACAAAATTATGAGAGGCATGGGTGGAATGGATAGTCAAGAGTCTTTTTTCCTAGGGTAGAAATTGCGAGGGGACAAAAGTTTAAGGAAAAAAGGGGGAAAGTTTAAAGGAGATGTGAGAGGCCAGGTTTTTTAAACAGAGCGTGGTAAGTGCCTGGAATGCACTGCCAGAGTGTGTGGTAGAAGCAGATAGAACAGCAATGATTAAGAGGCATCTTGACGGATACATGAATAAGCAAGGAGAGGAAGGATACGGACTGCGGAGAGGCAAAAGGTTTTTCATTTAGAAAGGTGTCATGTGTTGACGCATGCTTGGTGGGCTGAAGGGCCTGTTCCAGTGCTGTACTTTTCTTTGTTCTTCTTTAAAGCAACACATTCTACCAGGGAAGCAGAATCTCGCTGCAACAGGGTCACGAAACTCACTCCACTGTGCTTGAGGTGACCCTTGTGTGGTAATAATGCAGGCATTACAGTCACAATCTGGGTTTCTTCAAACACTCCTATACCCTCTACCCATAAAGGAGGATGATGGAGCCTGTCCAGGGAACTACAGGCTAGATATCTTAACATCACTCGTGGGAAAAATAATGGCATCCCTACTAAAGGAGAAAAAAATCTAGCAACCAAAAATATTGTAGTGAAAAAGCAAAATTCAGTTCAAATGGGAAAGTCTTTCTTGAGCAAACTCATTGAATTCTTTGAAAAAGCAAGAGAGAGAGAGTGTGCAAGGGTGATGTAGTAGATGTAATATATCAAGCTTTACCAAAGGCCTTTATAAACTTATGAACTAAAGGACAAATATTTAAGATCAGAGCATGTAGATTTAGAGGACAAACACCAAAATGAATAGTTGCCGGTTGAAAAGACATAAAGCAAAGGATAAGGGGTAGCAAATTTAAAACAGAGTTGAGGAGAAACTACTTCTCTCAAAGGTTGTGAATCTGTGGAATTCGTTATCCCAAAGTGAGGTGGATGTTGCGACAGTGAGTAAATTTGAGGAGTGAGACAGATTTTGAATTGGTAATGGGTTGAAGGGTTAAGGGGAGAAGGCAGGAAATGGGGATGAGGAGTATATCAGCCATGATCGAATGACAGAACAGACTTGATGGGCTGAATGGCCTAATTCTGCTCCTATATCTTATGAACTTATAAGCAAGAGTTAGGTTTGTTGTTCAGAATGATAGAAGGTAGGAAATGGAATCACACAAGGATCAGTCAGGGATCACTATTGTGCACACACTTTTTAATTCACCGAGAGATGTTGGACAAGGCCAGCATTTATTGTCCATCTGTAATTGGCCTTGAGAAGGTGGTGGTGAGCTGCCTTCTTAAACTGCTGCAGTCCACCTGGTGAAGATACTCCGACAATGCTGTCAGGTAGGAAATTCCAAGATTTTGACCTAGCAACTATAAAGGAACAATGATATAATTACAAGTCAGGTTGGAGGGGAACTTATAGGTCTTGATGCTGTCATGCAGTTGCTGCCTTTGTTCTTCTAGAAGTAGAAGTCACAGATTTGGAAGCTGTCGAGTTTGGTACAGTGTATCTTGTAGATGGTTTACACTGAAGATGCAGTACACCACGAATGGAGGAGCTAAAAGTGTAAAGTAATGGATCAGCTGCCAGTCAAGTGGGCTGCTTTTCCTGGATGGTGTCGAGCTTCTTAAGTGTTGTTGGCACTGCACTGATCCAGTCAAGTGGAAAATATTCCACCAAACTCCAAACTTGTGTCTTATAGATGTTTGACTGGTTTTAGGGAATGTGGAGGTGAAATACTGGCTGCAGAATTCACAGCCTCTGATTTGCTCTTAGAACCATAGAAAATTACAGCTCAGAAACAGGCCTTTTGGCCCTTCTTGTCTGTGCCGAACCATTTTATGCCTCGTCCCACTGACCTGCACTTGGACCATATCCCTCCACACCCCTCTCATCCATGAACCCGTCCAAGTTTTTCTTAAATGTTAAAAGTGACCCCGCATTTACCACTTTATCTGGCAGCTCATTCCACACTCCCACCACTCTCTGCGTGAAGAAGCCCCCCCTAATATTCCCTTTAAACTTTTCTCCTTTCACCCTTAACCCATGCCCTCTGGTTTTTTTCTCCCCAAGCCTCAGCGGAAAAAGCCTGCTTGCATTCACTCTATCTATACCCATCAAAATCTTATACACCTCTATCAAATCTCCCCTCAATCTTCTACGCTCCAGGGAATAAAGTCCCAACCTATTCAATCTCTCTTTGTAACTCAGCTTCTCAAGTCCCGGCAACATCCTTGTGAACCTTCTCTGCACTCTTTCAATCTTATTTACATCCTTCCTGTAACTAGGTGACCAAAACTGTACACAATACTCCAAATTCGGCCTCACCAATGCCTTATATAACCTTACCATAACACTCCAACTTTTATACTCGATACTCCGATTTATAAAGGCCAATGTACCAAAGGCACTCTTTACGACCCTATCCACCTGTGACGTCACTTTTAGGGAACTCTGAACCTGTATTCCCAGATCCCTCTGTTCAACTGCACTCTTCAGAGTCCTACCATTTACCCTGTACGTTCTTCTTTGGTTTGTCCTTCCAAAGTGCAATATCTCACACTTGTCTGTGTTAAATTCCATTTGCCATTTTTCAGCCCATTTTTCTAGTTGGTCCAAATCCCTCTGCAAGCTTTGAAAACCTTCCTCACTGTCCACTACACCTCCAATCTTTGTATCATCAGCAAACTTGCTGATCCAATTGACCACATTATCATCCAGATCATTGATATAGATGACAAACAACAATGGACCCAACACCGATCCCTGCGGCACACCACTAGTCACAGGCCTCCACTCAGAGAAGCAATCCTCCACAACCACTCTCTGGCTTCTTCCATTGAGCCAGTGTCCTATCCAATTTACTACCTCCCCATGTATACCCAGCGACTGAACCTTCCTAACTAACCTCCCATGAGGGACCTTGTAGCGACAGTAGGAAGGCACGGCAGCGTTGGCAACCCTATCCACCTACAAATAGCGGGTGGCCAATTGAATCTGTTAAAGGCTACTTAAGGCCAATTGTTGGAGGCCGGTTGGAAAATCCCTGTTGGCCTCCAGGTCCCTGAAGGTGGCTGGGGTCAATATAGCTTCCCAGTAATAAACAAGGAGGGCCCTCCTTGCCAGCTTGGGTTCAACAGCAGCTAAAATGCTGATGCCCTCTCCCTGACTGATCTGTGAGGCCAGCTTCTGCTTCTTCAGTACTGGAGGGCATCCTGTTCGTCCTCCAGTTTTGAAAGCTTACCCACCATTCGTAATTGGCTGATGAGCCCACCTTTGGGTCATTATTGGCCAAATTGGGAAAAGTCACAGGTGAATCACTCTTTCCCCAGATAGTGTGGGCATCTGACTCTCATTTGAGCCTGTTGGTGGGGCCCTGAAGCCTGCAGGGAAATCCTGCCTTTGGAGTACTGTATTCAGTTCTGGTCAACATTTTATAAATAAGAAAAAAAGAGGCAATGCCGAGGGTGTAAAACAATTGACAAGGATGATTTCTGAACTGAAAAGTTATTATCAGGAAAGGATGAATGGGGTTGAATCGTTTTTCTCTTAAAAGAGAGAAGGTTATATAAAGGTTAGGCCACATTTGGAGTATTGTGTGCAGTTCTGGTCACCACATACCAGAAAGATGTGGAAGCTTTTGAGAGAGTACAAAGGTTCACCAGGGTGTTGCCTGGTCCTGAGGGTGTTGGCCACGAGGAGTGGTTGAATAAACTAGGATTGTTTTCAATGGAAAACGGAGGCTGAGGGGAGACCTGCTGGAGGTTAGAGACTTTTAGCAAGGTTGAAAGTGTCAATTACAAGGAGGCACAGGTTCAAGGGTGAGGGTGAGAGGGAGATGTGCGGGGAAGGTTTTTCAAGCAGAGAGTGGTGGGTGCCTGGAACATGCTGCTGGAGGTGGTGGAATCAGGCACATTAGCAACATTTAAGAGACATCTGGATGGGTTCATGAATAGGGAGGGGATCGAGGGATATGGACTGTGTAAGTGCAGAAGGTTTTGTTTTAGTTTAGTTCGGGCATTTGGTCGACACGTCTTGGAGGGCTGAAGGGCATGTTCCTGTGCTGTACTTTTCTTTGTTTTTTGTTAAGAGATGACCTGGCGCATTGGTTAGCTGGCTGGAGTCCTTATAGGTGGATCAAAATAATACCAAAGACGCAAGGTTCAATTATTTTAACAAACATTTGACACAACGTGGACAAACTGGAAAATTTACTTCCTGGATAAAAATGTTCCTGATCTCGTCATGGTACTTAAATTCTAGAAATATCTTCTTTGTAATTTGGAAAAATAAACCAGCATATTATTGAGTGGATGGTGTGGAGGATGGACTAAGTTCAAGCTCCTCTTGGAGCTCATCGTCAACAATAAACAGAAAATGCTGAAAATACTCAACATGTTATGCAGAGAAAAACAGATCTTTCGTCAGAACTGCTGGGAAATGTTAACAATTTTCAAGCGTCATTTCACAGCAGTGTTTTTGTGTTAATTCCCAACAGGAGATATCCCTGGATACCTTTTTTTTTCCACCCTGGTTCAGACGTTGAAACGCTTACTTGGATTGGGCTTTTCAAATGCAACATTATCAAATTATTTAATATAGGTGGGTACATTTATTCAGTAAATGTACAATACGTATAGCAAAATTGCAATTGAAACTGCCACTAAGTGGCAAAATTGTGAAGCAACACCGACACGATTACGAAAACGTTGGAAACAATAAATGTTTGTTCTGTTTTCTGGTGTTGCAGCTTGTACATTGCACCACTTCCTGGATAGCAACCTACTTCCGGGGTTCTGCTCTGACTGCGCACTTGCTGGTGCCCAGCGCGCGTGTGTGATGCCGAGGAGAAGGAATGGGGAGTGTAGCGGCACCGACGACCTCCCACCGGCAGGGGGGTGGAGGCGGGGAGGAGCAGTCTTGACGGTCGGTTATAGCGGGTGGAGGACGGAGCAGCGAACACGCGGTGCCAGCAGCAACAAATTCCGCCGGCCGAGAGGGGGAGCCCGCCAGCCGGAAAGCCCGGCGCTGCCCGATAGAGGGCGCAGCGCCTCCCCTCCCCCACTCCACTTGCCCTTTGTCCGCCAGATGGCAGCTTCACCTTCAGTCGGAGTGAGCGCAACGACATAAACGGCCGTTTGCCAGAGAGAAAAATTAAAAATAAAAAAAAACAAGTGAAAAGGAGGAAAAAAAAAACCCCAAGCACTTTAAATTGAGGAGGAGGAGGGGGGGGTTGGAAAAAAATCGAGAGGAGGAGGGGTTGGTGTGTGTGTGTGGAGAGGGGGGGGGGTTTAAAAAAAACGGAATACAACAGTTGAGGAGAGAGGGGAAAAAAAATAAAAAAAAAGGTAAGGAAGAGATTTTTTTGTCGTTGGGGTGAAAGAATGTTCTGGAAGAGGCGGGTAAAGTTGCGGAGGGGGTGAAGTGTCGGTCTGTGTGTGTGTTTTTAGGCCCTGTGTTTGTGGAGAGATCGCAGCAAAATGGAGGCCGCGGGGCCCGGGGTTTGTTTTTAAAAATTCGCAATTGGGGCCTAGCGAGAGCGAGAGGAGGATTAAAAATAACATCTCCCTCCACCCTCTCCTCTCCTCCCCGGATCAAACTGCTCCACAATCTCTTTCTCTCTGCCCTCGTCCCAACTCCCGGCTCCCACCCAATTTACAAAGAAGCCAAAAAAAAAACTCCTCTACACAAACACACACACAAAATGTCGAAGTCCCCCTTTTTTTTTTGCCTGAAAACAAAATTGGCCACATCGCTAAAGAAAGCAGGAGACTTTTTTTTGGCGCCACTTTTTTAATTTAATTTATTTTTAAAAATTAACCTTTCTTGGCGTTTTAGAAAAAAGATCTGCCCACCTGTGGGTTATTTTTTTCCCCTCTATTTTGAAAAAAAAAGGATCAGTTTGCTTTTTATTACCGACGACGATCTCTTTTTGCAAGGGGGGGGGGGGGGGTTGTAATGGAGAGAACATTTTTTTCGGGCCATCACTTCCTTATCGGAAACTGAGAATTAAAAAAAAATTTTCTCCCTGTATTTAAAAAAGATTTCTCCTCGGTTTTATTCATGCCCGGCCCAAAGTCGCCCCTTCCGACTTAGTTCAATAAAGCGCTCGATGTTGTGTGTTTTTTTAAAAGTGAGTTTTATTCCCTGTTTTGAAGGGTTTAAATAATCCTGTTAGCGAGTAAGAATGGCCGTAGTCATGTCCGGGTCCATGTGACAGTGTTGTAAACACTTCCCTCATATGTGTGGTGGTGGGGGGGGGGGGGGGGGGCACTTTTCCCCAATAGTTTAAGGGGTTACGTTTCATTTTCCACCTTTTCCGACAGAAGTCGCTTCTTGGCACCTTCTAATTTGGGAAAAAAAACTTCATAGGTTTACCATCTCTTCCAACGTTTATGTTCGAGGATGATATTTTTACCCCATCAAAAAAATTCACAGTAAACAGATCCCCATAAATCACCCTGCAATTTCTTAGCCACACCCTGTTTATGCCTAATCTGGTAGATTTCGTGGGAAGTCCTGCAACTCGGCTTTTTGTTAACCGGCGATTTGTCTTTATTTTTTGTAAAGCAAAGATGTTGGAGCGTAAGTCCAAGAATATAAATTGCCTGATTTTTTTGGTTGTTTCTGTTCCAAGCTTTGGATAAACTGCTGACGTTCGCAGCGAGTTTTTCACTTTTACACTTCAAAATGCTATTTGGTATTTTACTTTTAAAATGACACTGTCGGGAGTAAGCTTCTTCTAATCTTATGTAAATTGTTTTTCCAACTTCTACTTTTGTCGCGTGTGCGTTTTCATCCTGGCGTTCACTATTCCACAATTTACTCATAAAAACAAATACGTGGCCGCTTTCATCTTCGTGTATCTGGACGTGTTTATTCTCAGTGGAGTGAAACGAAAGCCACCAGAGCTTTTAAACAAATTCAGTTCGACATTTTAGCTTGCAAATAAGCTTCCTGTTGACGACGGAGCTATATTCGTTGTAGTTTACAACTGAAATATCCTTAGAGAATGAAATAGTGGACCCCTGGTCCAGGTCATCACAGCATACTTTGTCGAGGTTATCCCCTGTGCACTTTGTGTAAATTCCAGAGTTTTGGTTAGAGCCTGCTGCTCAAGTTCATGTGAGTTAACTAACATGCATCTAAGATTGCTTGTAGCTGTTGCGTGTAGTTTATAAAGATGGCTTTTCGAATGGTTGTTAATGTAGTGAATTGTACTTTGTTGTGGGCTGTGCGCTGGAACATAGTTAAATTTTTGCTGTGTTGTGGGGGAATGCATACGTAATTAACATTGATATGCTACACCTACAGTATTTTTTCAAACACTTTTAATGTTTGACTGTTGCTTTTGTATAAACCAAAGTTTAAAAATTAACATTTTATTCACTACTTAGTGGCATTCCAAGGAATCCAAATTGTAGTACATGGCTAGGTAAGTTGATAAATGGCGTATGTGTATCAGTTTAGTTTTGCAATGAGATATAATTTAATATTGGAATGATTATCAAGAGTTCTAAGCCAGTGCTCATTCAAAATTACGTCAGCATATTACTCTGAAAGAAGCTGAACTCGCAGTTGAACAGGAAGTGGTACAAGTGAACCCCAGCTATCAGATTAAGTTTCTCAACCAATATGTCAGTTGCCCAGCTGAAAATTAGATTCCATTGTATGTCCTGTTATCACAATAATGTCAGTCTTTGGTAGAAACAGGGCATAAATGATTAAATTAGAGTGCATGCAACAATGTGCATCTTGTTTGTACTGACTCATGAAATGATTGGATGAGATAAGTTTAGGTTTCTGTGGGTAAAACATCTTAAACTGAATGATTACTGGAATGATCCTTGAATTGCAGTGTCGGTAGTAACATTTTAAATCCAGAGTGGTTAATGTTATTTAAAAGTTTTCATCTTTTTTAATACACAGTTGATGATTTTGTGCACTAGAACTTAGTTATGCCCAAATGTATATTTTTAAATCATGGCATCACTTTAAAGTCTACGCTGGAGTCTTGACAATAGAGGAAAAACTTGTATCTTAAATGTATGTGACATTGACATGGAACTGGACATAGCAAAAATTTGAAGAATAGTTGCATGAGGTGAAAGATAACATGGTCAAAATCAATTTTGTGGAGAGATGTAAAAACAAGTGGAGCATTTTAGGATTTTGCACTGAAAGGCATGTTGAGTGGAGACATTGGCAGAGTTGGAGCAGGAAAGGAAATAGATACACAGTAAACAAATATTGAAAAAAATTGAGTGTTTAAGCTTATGGAGATAGTAACACAAGTTGATGGAGCAAGGTCATGGTGTGCGGTTGAGGGGGTGGAGACTTAGTAAATGCATACAATTGCTTGTATGTTTTTTGCTAAAAATCATTCTTGATTTGTGAGGGCAGTATTGGTTTTGACACAAATGGCTCACTGTGGATTTGGTTGACATACTGTCTTGCCAACCCTGTTACACGTCTGTTTTTTCCAAACTCAGTTCTGTTAAATTTTGTTCAGCTCTGTTGACATCATGCTGGTGTTGACAAACTAGGTGTCTTGTTAAAGCTCTTGCATGTCTCCATTTGAGTGATTTTGTTCTCTGGCTTCTTGCCAAACTGTTTAATGATTTGCGATATATCTGGTCAACTGGTCTCAGTCTGCAAATGTATGTTTATTTAACATTGGTTAGAATTACTCGTGTGCACATCACTATTCCCCAGAACCTGTTTGAACGATTAATATGGATCTGCTCTGAAAAAATCACAGATCTAAATTTAACTGTAGCATGTGAACTGATGAGAGCAGCTTAATTTAGATGTGGTCTGAACGTGATGTACCCTCCTCCAAGATCATTGTAATGTGGGAAGACATCGACCTAATTGTTGGAAGTCTTGTGATGTAATTATCATGACAGCTTTTGTTTTTTTTTCTGGAAACGTTTTTCATTGTAATAGCATCACAGAAATTTAGAGTCGTGGCGGAAGTATGTGTTCATGTTTTGTTATTGATCAACATTACAGTGTACACCTATCTGTCTTCCGCTGATGAAGCTTGAGTGGATTATTACTATTTCTAACACAGTGGCAGAAATGTGAGCCACTTTTTTTTCTTGCTACGGACAGAAGGATTGGTGTTTTCTAAATTTTTCTTTCCAAATTTTTGTTGGTTCTGTGGTTTAATGTTGGTGACAAGCAAATTACTAAATGCAAACGACCAGTACAAATAGTTATATTTGAGAAAGCTGTTGCAGGCACTCACCTGTCCGGTGAGACCAAAGAAAGCTCACAGGCAACGCTGTTCCCAGCTGGTGGTATTCCCTGCAGTATAGTTTATGCAGCAATCATCTGGTAATAACAATCATGATGTCCCGCTAAACAAATGAAAGCACTTTTTAGATGATATGGTTATACCATGTAGTATATTTTCTATGCACAGTATGGAATATGGAACTTTCTCTCTCCAACCAAGAGCATAGCTGAGGAGCAGTGGAAAAGGAGTGGACAATTTAGCCTCTTGCATCTTCTCCACCATTCTTATAGGTCATGGCCGATTAGTATGGTAATTCCATTTACTTGCTTGGTTCTGTAAACCTTAGTACCCTTGCATAAATTCAAAATTGAGCTTAATCGATTTTTGTTTTCAATTCACTGAGCCTCCACAGCCTTCTGAAGGAGAGAGTTCAAGATTTCCATCATCTTTTGATTGAAGTTCTTCTAACGTCATTTGATCATTCCATCTTGAAATTAGTGCTGTGATGCTGGAAATGTGAAACAAAAAACAGAAAATTCGGGAAATTTTCTAGTCTGACAGCTCCTGTGGAGAGAAAGTGTGAACACTTTAGGTCTGTGGCCTTTTGTCAGACTGGAAAAACTGAAAGAATGAAGATTTATGGCAAGTATAGAATGACGAGCATAGGGTGGTTTAGAAGGGAGGAAAGAACATGAGGACAGGCCTGTGATAGGGTGAAAGGCAGGAGTAATTTAACTGACAAAATGGATTATGGTGTTGGAAAAAAGAGAGCGCTAGTTATAATCTGAAATTGTTGAACTTGATATTGTGTCCACATAGCTGTAAAAACTCTAATTCAAAGGTGAGGTGTATGTACCTCAAGATCAATTCCAATGAAACTGGCTGAACTTTCCCTGATGTGGAGATGCCGGCGTTGGACTGGGGTAAACACAGTAAGAAGTTTAACAACACCAGGTTAAAGTCCAACAGGTTTCCCTCCCATGACCCTAGAGGCATCAGCTGTACTACATTCATCTGGACTGAGATCAGTTAACTCACAACAGACCAGAATTCAAGCCTGGAGCCTTGTCTTTTGGCCTTTGTTCTGCAGTGCTGACAAGGTATCATTGGGGATGCTGTGTGTCCAGTGCTGCAAAGCTTGAGCTGATTCATTTGTTCAGTATATGCAGAATTGTCAAGATAGTAAGTAAGGATATTTTTAGTCGCTGATTAGGATGTCAGCACTCAATATGGATATTTGGAGAAGTTTTAGTGATTCAGTGTAGAATCATGCATAAATAAGCAAGTGCGAAGAGTTTTGTTTTCTGTAGTTGTGTATGCTTTAGTTGAGGAGGAGTGCAGTTGCTGAGTTCAATCTAAGGTATATGGTATAGTTTGAGAATGAAAGAGTGAGTATGGACTAATTTTTCCAACTCATTCTTTCACACCTTTCCTCCTCGCAAATAAAAACAATTAGATTTGTTGCACAAAGACTCACTTTGATATTTACCAAAGATTAAATTCAACTTATTTTCCTGCTAGATAATATTGATGTTATTTATGATAGTGATTTTGCAACCAAGAAAGAAGCAACTAGGTTGAGTTAGACTGTTTGTTAGAGAAAAGAAGCAGTAAGTTTGTTTATTTCTAAGTGTCATAAGTCGGCTTACATTAACACTGCGGTGAAGTTACTGTAAAAATCCCCAAGTCGCCACACTACGGCACCTGTTTGGGTACACTGAGGGAGAATTGAGCATGGCCAATGCATCTAACTAGCACGTCTTTCGGACTGTGGGAGGAAGCCGGAGCACATGGAGGAAACCCATGCAGATATGGAGAAAACGTGCTGACTCCGCACAGACAGTGACGCAAGCCAGGAATCGAACCTAGGTCCCTGGTGCTGTGGGTCACCAATGAACTATGAATTCGAAGATGCAATTAGTCTGTAGAGAAGTAGGAAAGTTTAGACACAGGATCAAGAATAACTTGTATTTGTATTGCTCTTTTAATGTAATCAAATAGCTAAAGGTGTTTCATGGAGAATGAGAAGGTCGCAAGGATAACCTGGGTAATTTTAGGCCAGTGAAGTTGACGTCAGTGATAGTGAAACTGTTGGGAGAAGATTCTTAGGAATAGGATCTATACACATTTGGAACTGAATGGTCTTGATAACGACAGTTGGCGTTGTTTGTACGCGGGAGATCATGTCTCGCTAATTTAATTGTGTTTTTTGAGGAGGTGACCAAAATGATTGACGAGGGAAGGGCTGTGGATGTTGTCCACATGGGCTTTAGTAAGCCATTTGACAAGGTCGTTCGTGGCAGGCTGGTGCAAAAGATTAAAGCTCATGGGATCAGGGATGAACTAGCTAGATGGATTCAGATCTGGCTTGGCCACAGAATAGGAAGTCTCTCAACACCAGGTTAAAGTCCAACAGGTTTATTTGGCAGCAAAATCCACTAACTTTCAGACCGCTGCTCCTTCGTCAGCTAAGTGGGAGTTCAGAACTCCCACTTACCTGACGAAGGAGCAGCGCTCCGAAAGCCAGTGGATTTTGCTGCCAAATAAACCTGTTGGACTTTAACCTGGTGTTGTGAGACTTCTTACTGTGTTTACCCCAGTCCAACGCCGTCATCTCCACATCTTGGCCACAGAAGACAGAGGTAGCGTTGGAAGGGTGTTTTTCTGAATGGAGTGTAACTAGTGGTGCTCCACAGGGATCAGTGCTGGGATCTCTGCTGTTTATAGTATATGTAAATGACTTGGAAGAAAACGTAGTTGGTCTGAGTAGCAAGTTTGCGGATGATACTAAGATTGCTGGAGTTGCGGGATAGTGATGAAGATTGTCAGAGAATACAGTAGGAAATAGACTGGAAAGTTGGATGAAGAAATGAAAGATGGAGTTTAATCCTGACAAATGTGAGGTGATCCATTTCGGTAGATCCAATTCAGGTGGGAGCTATAACATAAATGGCAGAACCATCAGAAGCACAGACACACACAGATCTGGGAGCATAGGTCCACAGATCCTTAAAAGTGGCAGCACAGGTCGAAAAGGTGGTGAAGAGAGCATAAGGCATACTTGCCTTCATCGGACGGGGCATCGAGTGTAAAAGTTGGAAAATTGTTACAGTTGTATAAAACGTTGGTTAGGCCACATTTGGAATACTGTGTCCACTTCTGGTCACCACGCTACCAGAAGGACGTGGGGGCTTTGGAGAGAATGCAGAAAAGGTTTACCAGGATGTTGCTTGGTATGGAGGGTAGAAGCTATAAGGAGAGATTGAATGCACTGGGATTGTTCTCCCTGCAAGGGCGGAGGCTGAGGGCTGACCTGATAGAAATTTATAAAATTGAGAGGCATAGATAGGGTGAACAGTTCAAAGCTTTTTTCCAGGGCAGAAATTACAATTGCAAGGGGGCACAAGTTCAAGATAAAGGCGGGAAAGGTTCAGTGGAAGTCTTTTACACAGATTGATGGGGGCCTGGAATACACTGCCAAGTGAGGTGGTTGTGGCAGTTACATCAGCCACATTTAAGACTTATCTTGATAGGCATATGAACAAATGGGGAATAGAGGGATGTAAGCAGTTGGTCTAGATAGGTAAATGTGATTGGCTGCAGGCTTGGAGGGCTGAAGGGCCTATTCCTGTGCTGCACTGTTCTTTGTAAAGTGTGACGCCATGTCTCCGGGGAATATTTGGTCAGATGAACAAAAACTTGTTGAAAAAGTTAAATTTTTAAGCAGTGTCTTAAATGAGGGAAGTAAAGTAGAGAGGCCTGGGCAACTGAAGGCATGTCCACCATTGGTGTAACAATTAAAGTCAGGATAATTGAGACCAGAATTAGATGAACACAGACATCTTGGAGAATTGAGGCTGGAGGAGATTGCAGATATAGGGTGGGGAAAGGCATGGAAGGATTTACAAGCGAGGAGGGAAATTTTAAATTCAGGACCTTGCTTGACCAGTGCCAGTTGGAGGGCAGGGAGCATCAGATTATCATGAAAAGGACTTGCTGCAAGTTGAGATATGGGGAGCAGAGTTTTGATGATTTCAAGTTTTTGGAGGGTATGGTGTGAGAGAATATCTAGCGAGCACTGTGTTGGAATAGTCAAGTCCAGAAGTATCAAAGCCATGAATGAGGGTTTTAGCAGCAGGTGAGCTGAGATGGGTGAAGTTGTGATGTTATGGAGGTGGAAATTTGGTGGTCTGAGTGCTGATGCGAATAAATGGTCAGAAGAGCCTCTCTGGGTCAAATAGGAAATCAAACTTGCAAACAGACTGGCTTAATTTCAAACAGTTGCCAGAATAAGGTATGGAATCGGTAGCGAGGGAACAGAGTTTGGATAAAAACGGTACCTTCAATTTTCTCTATTTAATTTAGGAAAATTGCTGCTCGTCTGCGACAAGATTTTGGATAAGCAGTCTGAATTAGTAGCAGAGAAGTTGAAAGTAGTGGTAGTGAGAAAATGAATGCTGTGCTTTCGCATGATGTTACCAATGACCAGTATGTCGGGGAAAGTAAGTGGAGGCCAAGGATAGCTCCTTTTGGACCATGAGGTAATGGTGTGGGAGCAGGAAGAAAAGCCACTTCACATTCTACTCTGATTATAATTGTACAGATAAGAATGGACGCAGGTGAGAGCAATTCGATCCAGCTGGACGACAGCAGAGAGAAGGAGGAAGATGTGGTTTGCTGTGTTAAAGGCTGTACTTAGGCAGCACTCCCTCAATTCTTGCACTGAAATGTCAGCCTTGATTTTTGTGCTCAGATTCTGGAGTAGGACTTGAATCCACAACCGTATAACTCAAGATGCAGGAGTTCTGACAATTGAGTGACAGCTGACACTGTTAATTTTCAGCGTAATCTTTTGTTTCTGGCAGTAGAAACTTTGAAAGCCACTCCTGGGTCGAATTTCCTGTGCTTTTGTGCTAACGTTGTGTATCCCTGGCCTGTTATTAGGTTTAACTGTGTTATGCTGAAATTTACTGAAAACACTCCTTCTCTGAAAACTTCCTATTGGTCTGATGTGTTTACGTGAGCAGCCGTCAGACAACATCAGCATTCTTACTTGAGTGTTGACTCTGAAAACCCAATTTCCATGTATCTGAAGTTTTTGAGCAAGATTTACTGAATGATAGTTGAGTGCCCTCTCTATTTTTGATATAAACTAGGCTTAGAACCATGGAAGTCAATTCTAACTCCATGCTGCCTAAACCAGAATCAACTAACACAGTGTTGGCGAGCAACTGGACCTAAGACCTTTCAAGTCTGAACATTTTAGTGAGACTGAATGCAGCGCTGTTACCCACTCAGCAGTTTAAGGTGCTGTGTTTTATCTTTTTCTCTCTCTCACCCTGCCCCAGCCCCACCTATTTGTGGAAGACTACACATCTAATGTATGCTGTTTTATACTGCAGGAATCCCAATGGTGTTGTTCAATAAGTTTACTTGGAAAGTGAACATTAGTAGGCTATTGAAATGCAAACATCGCAGCCAAGGTGGATTATGTCTTTAATCAATACCTTACATTGCACTCTTTCCGTCATGAATAGCAATCTGGAATGTGAGCCCTGAATGATCATTGTTTTGTTGATAGCGTGTTAGCAAGAGGAACTGGGCCTGTGTGGAATCCCATCATTCACTTGGCTAAAATCAGTGAATACAGCTGACGGGGTAGAAATTTATTTTGTGACTTTAAAGACCAGAATGGGATATGTGTGTCACTGGTAAGACCAACATTTGTTCCCATCCCTCATTGCCCTTGAAGAAGGCAGTGAGGTCCCTTCTTGAACCACTGTGATCCACTTGACCCATAATGCTGTTAGGAAAGGAATTCCAGGTTTTTAACCCAGCAGCAGCGAAGGGACGCAATATACTCCAAGTCAGGAAGATGTGGGGCTTCGAGGGAAATTTGAGAGTGATGGTCTTCATATGCGTCTACTGCCCTTGTCCTCTGAGGTGTTGAAGGCTACAGGTTTAGAAGATGCTGTCAAAGGAGCCTTGACAAATTGCTGCACTCCATCTTGTAGGTGGTTCATTGCTATTACTGTGCATCGATGGTGGAGGGAGTGAATGTTAAGATGGTGAATGAGGTGCAGACTGCTTTGTCCTGGATGTTTACTAATGTCCTTTAGGGAAGGAAATCTGTCCTTACCTGGTCTGGCCTACATGTGAATTCAGAGCCACAGCAATATGGTTGACTCTCAACTAGGGATGGGCAATAAATGCTGACGAGCCAGTCATGCCCATGTCTTACAAATGAATACAAAAAAAACTGTTGTGAAACTTAAGTGTTGTGGGAGCTGCACTTCACAGGGCAAGTGGAGTGTACTCTCTCACATTCCTGACTTGTGACTTAGAGATTGTGGGCAGGTTTTGAGAAATGAGGAGGTGGTTACTTACTGCAGAATTCCCAACCTTTGTTTTGCTGTTGTACCCCATTATTGATATGACTGGTCCAATTCAGCTTCTGGTCAATGGTAAGCTCTGGGATATTGAAGGCAGGGGAATTGATGATGGAAATGCCATTTAGTATTAAGGGAAGGTTAGATTCTACATGTTGGTGCTGGTACCTGTGTGGCACAAATGAAACTTGCTATTTATCAGCACATGCATGAGTTCTGTTCAGATCTTGCTGTATATGGACACAACCTACTTAAGTGTCTGTCATGGATGGTGCTGCCCATAGTGCAACCATCAGCAAACATTCACACTTGACCATATGCTGCAAGGAAGGTCATTGATAAAGGAGCTGAAGATGGCTTAGGACACAAATCTTATGAACTCCTGTAACAAAGTATTGAGACTGAGATGATTGGCTTTCAGCAATCGTAACAATCTTCCTTTGTGCGAGGTCTGACTCCAACTGGAGAAGTGCCCTCCCTCCCCCAATTTACATTGACCAATTTTACTAGGGCCCCTAGAAGCCACAGTTCGTTAAATGCTGCTGTAATGTCAAGGGTAGCCAGTTTCACTTCATCTCTTGAGTTCAGCTCTTTTGTCCAGGTTTGAACCAAGTCTGATGTGAGGTTGGGAGTCAAGTGGCTTGGGTGGAATGCATCGGTTAGAAGTGGTTCCCAAAGGGTGCGGTGCGCCACACTGGTGTTAAGTCTTAACACAAAGAGAGATGGCATGAAATCTGGGAACTTCTACGGGTTTCTATACATGATTGTTTAAATGTTTCTTTGATTGTCCTTGAATCTTCCCGCCATCCTCTCTCGCCGCGGCACCAGTGTGGCGCGCCGCACCTTTGGGAACCACTGAGTTTAGTGCTGTGCAAGTATCGTTTGATATTGTTTCCATTGCTTTGTTAATCAAGAGTAGATTGATGGGGTGGTAATTGGTTGGGTTTGTCCTGCTTTTGCGGAATGGACGTAGCTGGATAATGTTTCATGTTGCCAGATAGTTGTAGTTGCATTGAAAAAGCTTGGTTAGGGGCATGACGAGTTCTGGAGCAGAGGTCCTTCGTATGACTGCGGTGATGTTGTCAGGGTCTAGAGCCTTTGCAGCACCCAAGACTTTCAACTGTTTATTGATATCAAGTGCAGAGATTCGAATTGGCTGGACATTTGTGGAACTCAGGAGGAGGCCGAGATGGATCATAGACTCGGTGTCTCTGGCTGAAGATGGTTGCAAGTCTTTTAACCATGTCTTTTGCACTGATATGCTGGGCTACCCCATGTTTGTGGATATTTTCAGAGCTGCCACCTCTGCGTTGTTTGATTCTCCATCATCATTCACGGACTGGATGTGGCAGACTGGTTGTGTGATTGCTTAGCACTGTCACATGCTGTTTCCTCCAATTAGCACTCAAGTAGTCCTGTGTTGAAGCTTCAGCAGGTTGGAATCTTGTTTTCTGATATGTCTAGTGATGCTTCTGGCATGTTCTTTTGCACTCGTCAATGAACGAGGGCTGATCCCCTGGTTTGGCAACATTGGGGTAAGGGGTATGAAGGCCATGAGGTTATAAATTGTGGTTAACTACAGTTCTGCTAATTTTCCGTGCCTCATGGATGTCCTGTTTTAAGCTGTTCGATCTGATCTGAACCTCTCCCATTTAGTGCTGCGAAGGTGCTACCCAACACAATTAATGGTCCCCTCACCATGAAGACGGGATTTTGTCTCCCAAGATGATCACTCCTTCCAATCCTGTCATGGACAGATGCGTGTCTGTGACAGGTGGTTTAGTGACGGCAAGGTTAGATAGGCATTGCCCTCTTGTTGGGTTCCCTACCACCTGCTGGAGGCCCAGTCTGGCAGATACATTGGGATTTGGCCAGCTTGGTGAGCATGAGTAGTAGTGGTGTTACTGAGCTGCTCTTGGTGATGGGTATTGAAGTCTCCCTCCCTCAGAGGAATACATTTGATGCTTCTTCCGAGTGGTCTTCAACTTGGAGTTGTACGGTTTTGTCAGTTGAGGGTGGGTGGTATCTGGTAATCAGCAGGTTACCTTGCCCATGTCTGACCTGATACAATGAGATTTCATGGGGCCTGGAGTCAATGTTGAGGTCTCCTGAGGCAACTCCCACCTGACGGTAAACCACTGTGCCATCACCACGAATGAGTTTGCTCTGATGTTGGGTTTGGACCTACCTAGGGGAGTGGTGATGGTATCTGGGACATTGACAGTCAGGTATGATTCTGAGAGTGTATCTATGTCAGGCTAGCGCTCAACTTGTTTGTGGAACAAGTTATCCAGTTTTTCCCCAAACCCGCAGTTGTCATGACCAAATGGTCATCGGGAAGCTTCTTCATTATTCTTGTAACAAGTTTAATTCTTATAAGCATCTTTTTTAAACACATCCAATGAAGTGTTTGTAAACATTTTTGTCTTAATGGGAACTGATTAATTTGTTCAACTCATATATCCACAACATATTCACAATCATGTGTGATGCCCTTCTTGTGTTTCTTAACCAGGCAACTAGTGTTCACTGTTTTCCATCACAACTCAGGAGCCCTGCCTTATATCACACAAAATAAATTGTCCACGTATTCTGTGGATTTCTAGTGTAATTATGTGGATAGGAACAATTTTGAATTGATGCATTTATGTAACAATCAGGCATTGTATAGGAGCTGCTAAATCTATAGAAAATCACAGTGGAAAAACCTATAAATGCAAAGCATTTAATTTTATAAAATTAGTTTTAGCGGTTACTTTAATTTATTTTTAAATTGCTCTGTTCTGACAAAATAGCAATTCAGGGAATTTTGTGTATTTTGTAAGCTTATCCAATGGGCGTTTTTATCAAGTGTTGAGGTTGCAACGAAATGTGCCATTTTTATTGTGATCGATTTGGGGTCCAGAAAATGAGAAATATCCTTTGCTCACATTGAATTTGTTTTTATTCATAATATTGCAATGGGCAACTGTTTGTTATTAAGTATATGAAAGTAATTAAGATTTTGCTCATTACTGTGGACTTGAGTAAGAATTTTTTTCATTCATGTACATGATATTAGCATTACTGCCAAGGCCAAATTTACTTTGCCCATCCTGATTTAGCCTCTCGAAGATGGTGGTGAGCTACCTTCTTGAGTGACTCCACTCTGGGTGGTGAATGAAGGTGCTCATAGTGCTGTTCGGGAGGGGCTTCCAAGGTTTTGACCCACTGACAGTGAAGGAATGATTGTATTTCCAAGTCATGATGTGTGACTTTGAGGGAACTTCAAAGGTTGGGGGTGTTTCTGTGCACCTGCTTTCCTCCTTCTGGGAGTAAAGGTAGCAGGTTTGGAAGGTACTGTCAAAGAAGGCATTGCAGATTGTTGCAGTGCCATTTGCAGATGACGCACATGGCTTGTGTTTGCGGGACTGCTCTCATTGAGGTAAAGGCAGAGTGTTTGCTCATATTTCTACATGTGCCTTGTTGATGGTGGACAGGCTTTGGGGAGTGTGGAGATATGTCAATTCCTGCAGAATACCCAACTTCTGACTTGTTCTTGTTGCCACGGTACTTGTGTGGCTGCTCCAGTGAAGATTCTGGTTAATGATGGTCCCCTGGATTTTGCAGGTTGGTGATTTAATCATGTAATGCTGCAGAATTTCAAACAGATAGTTTAGATTCTCTCTTGTCGGGAGATGGTCACTGACTGGCACTTATCTAGTATGAGTTTACTTTGTCACTTGGCCCAAAACTGAACCTTGTCCAGGTCTTGCTGCATGCAGGAGATTGCATTACTATTTGAAAAGTTTTGAATGGAATGCTGTGCAGTCATCACCAAACATGTCTGCTTCTGAACTTGGGAAGGAGCGATGGTCATTGCTGAAGCATCTGAAGATATTTAGCCTGGAAAAAGCAACTTCTGCGATGATATCATAGGGTGAGGTGATTGCTCTCCAACAGCGATAGCCTTTGCTGTTTGTGCGAGGTATGATTTCAGTCAATAGAAATTTTCCCTGAATCCCAGTGACTTCAGGTTTACACTCGATGCCACACTTTGCCATATGCTGTCTTGTTGCAAAGGGCAATTGCTGTTATCTCACTTTTGGAATTAGATTTGAAGTGATCTGGTTTATGATGCACATACTTGAGCAGCTTTTTAAAAAAAATATAGTATTAATGGTATTCCTTTCATTTTAAAATTGTGCAGAAAATTTCTTTGAGAAACTGAACAGACAAATTTTTAAGTATAAAGGTTAAGTAATTGTGCAAAATGATGTTATGGTTTTTTAATGCGTGCATATCCAGTAATCCTGCACTGGGAAAAAGAAAAATAAAGACTGTCTTTGTTCTGATTTGTTAGTCGCTCTGCAGAAATTGTGCACATGAATGTATGGGAGGGCAGGATTGAGTTTGGCATTGATGTTTTCTATAGTTGATAACCTGCAAACACTTGCTTTACACATGAAGTATGGTGGCTTGAATAACATTACAGTCATTACTTCCAATAGAAATAAAAAGCTTATTTGTTTTTATGAAGTGCAGATAGTTGATCAGCTTCTTGCTTATCACCCAAATACACAAGACTCCCCCCACCACAAAAAAAAACAAAAATCAAGTTTAGGAAGTTGCATCGTCTGGAATTTTGGGATGTGTTGAAGCTATTGTTTTTTTTAAAAAATGGGGCATTAGGAATTGACTATGAAAACTCAGTTCATCAGTAGCTCTATACTGACATGCATCCCACTGGATAATGACCCAAGGTTGTATATTCTAAAATGCAGAAGTATGATTTCTGGATAAGTGACAGAACTGAGATACCTCAACTCACCAAGATATGCGATCATCTGAATTCTATGACAAAATATTTTTTTCTTTTTGAAGCTGCATGCACATTACTGGAAATAGTAATAGAAATCTCACAGTGCAACAATAATTGTACAAAGTAATGGGGCTATCTGGAAAATGATTGGTACTGTTAACAAAGACAGTTGATTACTTTTAATTTCTAGATTTAAATTGTTTGAACTTCATTGGTAAGGGAATTTTCACAGCTGAAGTATGATGACTCAAGCATGTCTTATTGCACTCTAAAGGAATGTAGAGTTCATATTCTCTGTGACACAATATGTTCACTGTGTAGTTTACTACTGAGCTACACAGACAAGGAAAATCATGAGGTTCAGACCCCGGTATGTACTGAGTTAACAGATCTTGGGATCAGATTCTAAGCATCATTAGTCTTGGTGCCTAGGAAAGAGAAGAAACAATGTATTCTTCCACCGTAAACTTTTGTATGGCTGTAGTGTAATGGCAATAGGAAAACGTACTCAAATTTTTCAATTGTGTCTTTGAACAATAATTTCTGACCACCACTGAGCCAAAGCTGATGGCTCAAGTTCAGAGTTAATGGCCCCATCATCAACTATGACACTTGCACACACTGGCAGCAGCTGATTACTAGATCTGTGCCTGTTTTGTTCTCCTTTTCCTTGCCCTGGAGTGCAGAGACTATTTTCCCTTTCTCTAACAGTGGGGTACTGAAGTCACTTTCCTGAAAATATGCAGTCCATAACTACAAATCACATCAGTTCTGCTACAAAGAACTTCACATTGATCTTGGATGTCAAATGGTAATGAGCCACAGGCGCTGCCACTAAGCTTCAATCTTTTTGCTGGTCATCGTCAGTTCACTTACTATCAGTGTCCACTGGGCTATTTTCCCTCTTATTTCTCAGCTACATGTTTGTTGCCTCTTGCCAACATCGTGCAAAGGCATTTGTTTTCACCTGTACACCAATGACACCCAGCTTCACTTGATGACCACCTCTCTCGACTCTGCCACTGTTGCTAAGTTATATTGCTTTCCTCGCTGGATGAGCAGAAATTTCATTGAGTTAACTATCGGGCAGACTAAAGCCACTGTGTTTGGTCTCTGTTCCAAACTCCACTCGAGCTGCCAGTTGCACTCTTCCTGAACTCTGCTACCTGTGTTTTAATGTTCAGTACCCTCTGAGATATCTGCACTCTGATTCTGGCTTCGTACATTCCCAATTATAATGTTTTTGCTCTTGGTGACTACTTTCAGCTGCCTGAGTCCCAGCTCTGGAATTCCTTCCCCACATCTCACTTCCTCAATTTCTTCCTTCTGGACACTCCTTAAAACCTAGCTCTTCGACCAAGCTTTTGGTCATCTGACCCATACCACCTCGGGCAGAAGCAAAATACTGCAGTTGTTGGAAATCTAAATTAAAAACAGAAGGTGCTAGAAATGGCAGCACCTGTATTATTCGATTCCATGTTTGTTTCACTCAACAAATATTGTTGGACCTGCTGAGTATTTCTAGCACTTTGTTTTTAGATCTAATATCCTCTTTTGAGACTTGGTGCCATTCTTTGTTTTATATTGCTCTTGCGAAGCACCTTGTGTTGTTTCATTACTACAAATATGTAATGCTATAAATATAAGTTGTTCCTGTATGAAGAAGTGCTTTCTGTTTAGTGCTGAACATGCTGAATAGTTTGTACTATTTAAGTATAATGTGCCATCAGCATGGTGGGGATAAATGACCAGGAGTGTCAGTTTACTGGGAAATAAACCATTTGCAGAGTATGGTAGGAACAGTTTTCGTCAATGAGATCATGGTGTAACTGATGCATTTATGCTGTCACTTCAGCATTACTGCCAAGCATGTGCTGCTTTGCAATGACATTGACGTTGTCGTACAATTCCAGAGTTGTGATCCTACACCATTCTGGATTCTCGGGGAGACGGTTTTGAACTGGTTGACATTTCTGGTGTAAAATGTCAGTGCAGTGTCAGATCTGAATTAGATCATGCGCAGCTGGTCCCTTTTTTAAAACTGTTCAGTCGTTGATTTAAATGTTTAACAAGTGCAGATAACTTGGACCTGTGCTGTCTAAACATGTACATTGCACCAGCTGGGAGAACATATTCTGAGCTTTCTTTTGGCTATGGGTTTTGTTGTTTGTAGCAGGCAGTATAAATGAGCCACTGTCTTATTAGAATCAATAACTGCAGTATAAATGCGCAATTAGTGTGCTTAACCAAAATAGAAGCTTGAGTATTAAGTTACCCGGAACCTTTTAAATCTGTGTAAACAGAATGTGTTATAAATGCCTATCAATTCAATACTTGTAGCTTGTACTGTATTGCAGTACACTTTTCTATAATTACAAAGCTGAAGTACAAATGGCCATATTCAAGCTGATGTGTTTTGATAGACGACAGTACGAAACCAGTTTCATAAAATTGCCCATTGTGTTGTGCATGCATGTTATTGTGCAGCAATAAATCAGTCGTTCATTTTCTGGCAACTGGGTTGATGACAAGGGGGTCTCTGAACCGTGCATGCAATTGTCTTGTGTAGGCAAATGTATATTTTAACGTGGTTTAACATACAAGCTCTCCATTGTCCATGTCTTCAAATTTAAGATCCTCATTCTTGTGTTGCAATGTCTTCGTGGCCTTTCTCTTTTTTATCTCTTCTCGTTCACGCACTTACCCCCCCCCCCTTCATTCTGTCGCATTGTTGGTTGAGCCCCATGTTTTAGAAATTACTTCCATAATCTCTCCACCACATCCCTTTAAGTCTTGCCTTAAATCTCATATGAATTTGGAGTAGGCCATTCGGTTCCTCAAACCTATTTTGTCATTTGATAAGATCATGGTTGATTTGATGGACCTTCATGTTTATCCCCTTTGACTCCCTTGACTGTCAAGACTCAGTCTAACTGGGCCTTAAATGTTTGCATGACCCTACCCCGATTGCATGCTGGGGAAGAGAATTTTAGAGACCAATGACCCCCGAAGAGAATTAAATTTTCCTAATCTGTCTTCAATGGGCAACTTCTTTAAACTGTCACCAAGTTCTAGTCTCTCTGAAAAGGGAAAACATCTTCTCAGCATCCACCCTATTAAGTACCCACAGGATCTGAAGTGCTTCAATTAAATTACCTCTCATTCTTAATTCTAAGAATACCGGACCATCTGTCCAATCTTTCCTCATAAGACCACACCTTCAGTCCAGAAGTCATTTGAGTAAACCGTCTCTGAACTGCTTTTAATGCAATTGATCCTTTAAATAAAGACATCAAAACTTTGTGCACTATTCTAGATGTGGCCTCACCAGAACCCTGTATAATGAGAAAAACCTCCCTACTTTTATTTTCTATTCTCATTGCAATAAACAACATCCCACTTGCTTTCCTAATTTGCTGTACTCGCGTACTGACTTTGCAATTCATGTACCAGCATCCTTCTGTACCACAGAAGCCCTGCAATCTCTCCTTTTTGATGCAGCTTTCAATTACCCTAGCTACTACCTAATTTTTTCTGTCGCAATCTGTTTTATTCCTCTGTGAAAGCTTATAACAGTTGTGTATGGCGTAAAAGCAGACAAGTCCAATGAAAGGTTATTGACCTGAAACATTAACTCTCCTTTTCTCTTTCCACAGATGTTGCCTGATTTGAGTATCTCTGGCATCCTTGCTGTATTTTAGAGGTCCAGTCAATATTTTGCTTTCGTATGAATGTATGGTAGCATTGGTTTAAAAAAAACAGCTTATTAATAACCGGAAAGCTAAGACAGTTGACTATATCTGACTTACAAATAGTTCGTCACAGATTTGAGTTAAAGGTCAACTCGTTTGTGTTTGGGATTTAGCTCCATCAATGCTGAGCCTACTAGTTTGATGGCAGTCCTTTGAATAGGAGGTTCGTTTTTAGGAGAGGGATTAAAAAAGTGCTATCGTCAGTTTGTACATTATAAGCTCATCAGAACGTGGTAAACAGGAGCATTGTGGGTGGTGAATGTATTTGTATTCTGTGTGTAGAATGAGCAGAAATAGTTGTGAATGTTTTGCAGCCAGCACTGAATTGAATCCAGCAAAATGTTCCTAGTAGAAAGTTTTCAGGAGTTCAGTGCTTGTGTTTATTAGGAGGGTTTTGTATGGATTTGAGATCAGCCATGATCTGATTGAATGGCGGAGCAGGCTCGAAGGGCTGAATTGGCCTACTTCTCTTAATTTCTATGTTTCAATGTTATTCAAAAATATTAAAAAGAACACGTGCGATGACAGTGTGCTATAGGTATGTTTAAGGGGACTGATTTAAATTTCAGTTTTTTTTCTTACAGGCAATCGGTATGTCTGGAGAGACTGCAGCTCAGATGCTGGAATAGCAGGATAATTACAAATAACCATATAGTGTTCACTTGGGAGAGATCTAATGACTTAAGTTTATAAAAAGGGAAGGTCCTCTGGGGTTTTTTGATTAAAGGAATGGAAGGTGGCTTTAGATTGACATGGTTCTGTGATAATGTGGCTAATGGGAGGAACTAGACGTGCAGCAGAGAAAGTAAACAGCTTTTGAGTTCTGGCTGAGATTTCTTTAAAGATAGGGATCTGCAAGCTGCTCTCTCCACCAAATCTCTCTGAAAGCAAGACTGACTACACCCCTTACAGCAAGTATCCATATAGTTGGCAAGTGGTTTTTGAGTCTCTGAGAAGAACATTGTTTATTTGGAACTGAAACGGTGATAAGTTAGAAATTAAGAGTTTCTTTAGTCGTGTTTAAATATTGTTCAAGTGGGTAATAGTTAAGCTGTGTCATTTATTAGAGATATACTTAAACTGTTATTAAATAAACCTTGTTTTACTTTATAAGGTCCCTAAATTTTCAGTGGAATCATTCCGAGAAGGTATCCTTTTCTCGCATGTATGCCAAAATAATAAAGTTGTTGGGGTCTAGTAGGTGGATTCCTAACATAGTTTGGCATTCTGGCCTAAGGCTTTAACAGACCCCAGAAAAGTGAGTCCCTGTGCACTGATGATTGAATGTAAATAACATTTACTGTAGCCAAGGTAGAGAAGTTGTTGGGGAGATGACCCTTGCCCAGCCCTTTTTATTTTGGATGAAACAATAAACCAGAACCCTGTCTATTCTTTTAAGTGGATATAAAATATTTTCATACTCTATTTAAAGACGTATGAATTTCTTCTGATTTTCTGACCCATGTTCAGACAGCATCACGAAAACAAGTCTGGTCATTTATCTGATAGCTCTTTTTAAGGATACTGTTCTTCACAAATCCATTGCCACTTTCAATTTAAAGGCACTTCATTAAAATAAAGTGCTTTAAGATATCCTAATGTGCAAGAAACTGTATAAATACAATTTTCTTATGGTGTCTCATTCCATGAAGAAAGTAGCACTGTCACACAGTGGTTAGCACTGCTGCCTCACAGTGCCACGGACCCAGGTTCAATTCCGGCCTTGGGTGACTGTGAAGTTTGCATGTTCTCCCTGTGTCTGCAAGGGTTTCCTCCGGGTGCTCTGGTTTCCTTCCAATGTCCAAACGTGCAGATAGGTGGACTGATCATGCTAAATTACCTTGTACCAGGGATGTGTAGGTTAAGTGGATTAGTCATGATAAATGTGCAGTGTTATGGGAAAGATGCTCTTTTGGAGAGTTGGTGCAAATTTGATGGGCCACATGGCCTCGTTTTGCACTGTCAGCATTCTATGATTCTACACCTCAATGTGTGTGTCATCATCAGAGTATTCAGCAGGAATCAGATGTTACTCACCAAAACCTTTTGGTCTTTTGTTGAACAAGAAGTGGTGCTTTTCTTAGGTTAATGTCAATTCTTTGCTTCAAATGAAAATCTTGACACCAGTCCTGATAACATTGGAACAAGTGGTTTAATAAGGAAGCTATTTTGTAAAAAATTTTTGTTCTAGTTTCAGTACTTTTGTATACTACACTTCACACACCAGATTAGTGTACATTGCGTAGTCCCTCACCCAGCAGCTCAGGAGTTTACTCGCATTGGGAATATCCATCCAGATCTAAGCAAGCACATAGTGCATCATGAACATTTAAAACTGTTTGACTATTTGTTGCCAGATGGATCATCGAAGAGATTAGTACGACATGATAGAAATTGCTGAAGGACCCCTTGGGACCCTTTGGAGACCAGATCCTAATTGTGCTCTTAGATAACAATAGTTAACTAACTTTAAAAGTCTAGAAACTATTAACAAATCTTAAAAGCCCTGAAGCAAAGGGCAAACAAAGATTACTCTTGTTCCAAATTGCTTTGACATGTATATATGTTGCTTTAAAGGTAAACATCTTTAAGGTATAGCAAGATAGACTTCCATTGCTGGTGAATTGCTCACAAGTCTAATATAAGGAAGTTAATTAGAATTATGTGCTAACTTATAGTTATAAAATGCTCTCTCCAAACACTTTTGAAAGAAACTACTTATGAACAAAATTGCTGGATTGCTTCAATATTCCCATCTGCTCACAACATTGCAACTAAGGGATATAATATTTGATAAATTAAGTGAAAACTTCATATTGTTTTTGGGATTACTGTTAATTGCCAGTTCACATTTGTAGTTAATACTTAGTACAATGCAAAAGCTGTAGTTTGTCTTTTTGAAAGTTACTGTAAAAAGTTTATAGCTGTGCTGTGACTCGTGGTGACAGTTGAAAGTAATTATATGCAAGAGTGACGTGCTACATCTGAGGCTGTTGTCATTATATAGATCTTGTTCTGTGTTGCATGCTGGAATTATCAGTTAGCAAGCTCTCTACCAATCCATCATGAATTACATAACTGCCTGGTCAATCTTCCATTTCATGTTTAAACTTATCCTCTGACCCTGGCCAAGAGTCCGAGTCACTGAAAATGCCTTGAAATCTACAAGTGCTGAATATGTTGAAATGCAAAACTGATCATGCAGTTTTGGGCAATACAGAGGAACACATTTGTACTGCTATGCTGTAATGATAAAGGGTGAATATGCACTGCACAAGATCAGCTCGTCACAGGGGAGCTATTTTAACAAAGTGTAGTGCCTTTTAGTGATATTTTCTTGGGGCTTCAATTACTATAAATTCACATTTCATGTAGAGTTGAAAAGCACTACTATTTCTTCAAGAAGCCAAGCTCTAAAATTCTGTTTCATTTGGAATTTTTGAGTGATGACAGCATCTTGCGCTGAGCCTGATTTTAGCTATTACCTCAGAAATAATTTTAAGTGGTGCATTTCTCCCTTTGCTCCGCAGAAATTATTTTATGCAGGCAACAAGTTCTTTAACCAAAAGAGAAAATGCTGGAAAATCTTAGCAGGTCTGGCAGCATCTGTCCGGAGAGAAAAGAGCTAACGTTTCGAGTCCATCTGCCATCTTTCGGCCCAGTCTCCAGCTGATTTATAATCCTGCTGTATCCTCTGCCAATCCTCCTCACTATCTGCTACTATCCCAATTTTTGTATCATCTGCAAATATACGAATCAGGTCACCCACATTTTCCTCCAAATCATAGAGGCCCCAGCACTGATCCTTGTGGAACACCGCTTGTTACAGACCTCCTGTTAGAAAAGTACCCTTCTCCTGCCACTCTCTGCTTTCCATGCCCAATAAGAAGTTTAACAACACCAGGTTAAAATCCAACAGGTTTGTTTGGTAGCAAAAGCCACAGAAGCTTTCGGAGCTGCAAGCCCCTTCTTCAGGTGAGTGGGAATTCTGTTCACAAACAGAGCATATAAACAAACTCAATTTACATGAATAATGGTTGGAATGCGAATACTTACAACTAATCAAGTCTTTAAGAAACAAAACAATGTGAGTGGAGAGAGCATCAAGACAGGCTAAAAAGATGTGTATTGTCTCCAGACAAGACAGCCAGTGAAACTCTGTGGGGGTTACAAATAGTGTGACATGAACCCAATATCCCGGTTGAGGCCGTCCTCGTGTGTGCGGAACTTGGCTATCAGTTTCTGCTCAGCGACTCTGTGCCGTCGTGTGTCGCGAGCCCACGGATAACCTCATGATGCTCCACTTCTCCAGCTTCCACCCTAAACACGTTAAAGAAGCCATCCCCTACGGACAAGCCCTCCGTATACACAGGATCTGCTCGGATGAGGAGGATCGCAACAGACACCTCCAGACGCTGAAAGATGCCCCCATAAGAACAGGATATGGTGGTCGACTCATTGATCAACAGTTCCAACGCGCCACAGCGAAAAACCGCACCGACCTCCTCAGAAGACAAACACGGGACACAGTGGACAGAGTACCCTTCGTCGTCCAGTACTTCCCCGGAGCGGAGAAGCTGCGGCATCTCCTTCGGAGCCTTCAACATGTCATTGATGAAGACGAACATCTCGCCAAGGCCATCCCCACACCCCCACTTCTTGCCTTCAAACAACCGCACAACCTCAAACAGACCATTGTCCGCAGCAAACTACCCAGCCTTCAGGAGAACAGTGACCATGACACCACACAACCCTGCCACAGCAACCTCTGCAAGACGTGCCGGATCATCGACACAGATGCCATCATCTCACGTGAGAACACCACCCACCAGGTACACGGTACATACTCTTGCAACTCGGCCAACGTTGTCTACCTGATACGCTGCAAGAAAGGATGTCCCGAGGCATGGTACATTGGGGAAACTATGCAGACGCTGCGACAACGGATGAACGAACACCGCTCGACAATTACCAGGCAAGACTGTTCTCTTCCTGTTGGGGAGCACTTCAGCGGTCACGGGCATTCGGCCTCTGATATTCGGGTAAGCGTTCTCCAAGGCGGCCTTCGTGGCACACAATGGCGCAGAGTCGCTGAGCAGAAACTGATAGCCAAGTTCCGCACACACAAGGACGGCCTCAACCGGGATATTGGGTTCATGTCACACTATTTGTAACCCCCACAGAGTTTCACTGGCTGTCTTGTCTGGAGACAATACACATCTTTTTAGCCTGTCTTGATGCTCTCTCCACTCGCATTGTTTTGTTTCTTGAAGACTTAATTAGTTGTAAGTATTCGTATTCCAACCATTATTCATGTAAATTGAGTTTGTGTCTTTATATGCTCTGTTTGTGAACAGAATTCCCACTCACCTGAAGAAGGGGCTTGCAGCTCCGAAAGCTTCTGTGGCTTTTGCTACCAAACAAACCTGTTGGACTTTAACCTGGTGTTGTTAAACTTCTTACTGTGTTTACCCCAGTCCAACGCCGGCATCTCCACATCATGACTTCCATGCCCAAGGCAGTTTTGTAACCATCTTACAAGCTCACCTTGGATCCCATGTGACTTCACCTTCTGTATCAGCCTGCCATGAGGAACCTTATTGAAGGCTTTACTCAAATCCCTGTATACAACAACTGCCCTGCGTGGTCAATTTTTCTTGTTACTTCCTCTCAGAACTCAATCAAGTTTGAGAGACACAAACTCCCTTTCACAAAATGCTGCCTATCGCTAATAAGCCTATTCTCTTCTGGATATGAGTCCATCTTGTCCCAAGAAACTTCTCCAATAATTTCCCCGCCACTGATGTAAGGCTCACAGGCCTGTAATTTCCTGGATTGTCTCTTCTGCCCTTCTTAAAAAGAGGAACAATGTTAAAATCACATTGCAATCCGTGCTCTTCCCCCAAAGTATCTTTTCCATACTTTTGTTTGGCCTTTGAGCTGAAAATCTTGAATGCATTCAAGTTTAGGATGTTCACCCTGTTTCAGTTTTTCAGAGAATACCAAGTAAGAATTTTTCTGCAATTAAAAGTCAAATGTTTGACTACTGTTGAGTATAGTTTCCTGGCCAGTAGATTGGTCTGTGCAGCACTGAGTTGATCTAATTGAGCACCAGGTAAGAATTCAATTGAGGACATTCTGTTTTCTGTCTCACAACTGCCCACCTATGAACTATCAGATGAGCTATTCTTTCTTTTCACAATACACTCATGGCATCATTCCGCGAATGAGAGGTGCCTGAACTGCTGTGTTCTCAGTGCGAGTAACTGTCATTGCTTGTGTCTATCTATGTTTTTAACAATTTTCTTCCTCTTCCTCCACTGAAGCTTCTAACTTTGGGTTCCAATGGGCAAGTTGCGTATGAAGTTACTTAAACCTTTATTCGGGTTTGTAGCAAGCCAAAAAGTTGACACAGTGGTGTTGGTGTAATACATTGAGGATTTTTTCAGTGACAAAACCATATATAACCACCAAGTGATAATTTGAGTCACACATGGCCGTGACTCTTTGGAGTAGCTTGGGCAGAGGCCAATGTTCTGGTCTGACTTCTCTTCTGCAAACCCGTACAACAGCGTGCCTGAACTCTTCCAGTGAGTCCTTTTTATCCCCCTCTCGCTCTGGTGTCCAGGATTTCACCTACCATATTTGGTAAAAGCAAGTGACTCACACCATTCATAACACAATCGATATGATCAGTACACCACTCTGTGACAGCAGTAGGCCATTGCTACACAATCAGTAGCTACATCCTGAATGACAATTAACACACTCTAAGGTGTGCAGGCAATTTGGAGTCCAAATTTGGAGTAAGACATTTGTTAATGCAATTACAATTTGAGTTCAGCAATCCAATCAAAAATATGCAAACAGTCTAGTCAGCACAAAGCATTCTTTTCCTATCTCTTGTTGTTGAACTGTATATTCTACAGGCAGGCTTAATCATTTTAAATTGTTCTAATTTTCTTAAATGTCTAGTTTTATACATGTTATCCCTAATTATCACGTGACTTCCTTTATTTGCACCTAACCTGATCAATGCAAGGAGTAATCTCCCATTGGAACACAACCCAGCAGTTAATATTTTGCTTACTAAGAGTTCACATGAACATTTATAAAGTACAGAACTTGGTTCGTAGTGCAAGAAAAAGTAAATTAAAAAGCCATATTTTTTATAATATGAAGCTATTTCACTATGGAAGCGATAGCAGAAATCCCATTCCTGCCCCATAATAAGAAGAAAGACATGCTTTCCCTATCTAATCCTCAAATCTGTAAAGTCAAAAACAAAATTATAGACCAGTTATTTGATTATTTGCAATCCAAGTGATAGATCTACCTCAACCTGGATCACCACCTTTTAAGTCGTGGAGAGGATTGTGCACTCTGACAATCTCTGGAAGATGTTATTGGCACCACCTTGCTCTTGGTAGAGCTACCAATGATGGCAAGGTCAGGGGAGGTGACAGACAAAATGTGGTCCAAAAAATCCTCAATAACAGAAAAGGCGAAGGAAAGCTGGGTGTTTCGCCAGCTGTGACAGTGGAAGAAGGTTGCAGTAGCAGCATGTGCTTGTGGTCATGGTTTGACATGTTGCTGAAATATGACCACCACTCCATCAAAGTGGGGCGTCATCCCTGTCTGCACAAAGGTCCCATTGTAAACAAAAATCACGTGGAGGCTTCGACCTGGGACCATTAAAAGAATGGCGACAAGGTCAGGGCTGTGAACCTGGGTGTCCTAAGTAAAAAATCTGCTTTTAGGTGGCCGATCTATGATGATTGTTGGACACCTGTGTTGGGACAGAGGTGTCTTTGGGCAGCAACATCTGTGCCTGAGCAGTCCTATCCTCACATCCCAAATGGGGGGAGACTCGGAAAGGTGCCCACTTTCTTCTGGCTGAGGAACCACACCATGCAGGATCATCATGTTTGTGGCAAAAGAAGGGAACTCCAGGTTTGCAAACTTGGAATGTTAGAACACTCATGGATAATCTCAAGAATGAATGTTCAGAAAGAAGAACTGTGATCATAGCATGTGTGCCATCAAGTTGACATCACTGTGCTCAGTAAGCCCAACCTTCCTGGGGAGGGACTGCTGAAGGAACAGGTACGGGGATACACTTACATGGGAAGGAAAGGTTGACAGTGACCCTTGTGGCCTTTAGAGTTGATTTTGATATCAGGAACAGGTGCATTGCAGTTCTCCCAGTTCTAGAACTGAAAGACTCATATTTTACCTGTAGCTCAGCCACGATTGATCTACTACCACCAATAGCTTTCAGGCTCTAATCCTTGATTCCAATGGAGATGTTATGGAAAAGAGGAAAGGATTATCCTTCTGGGTGGCTGTGACTCTCGTGTCTGGAGAAGAACCATTGGCAAAAACTGTGGGAAAAGCCAAGACAAATGGTGTTCTCCTGCAGACACTTCTCAGCATGGCCTCATAATAAACATACTTCAACAGAAAGACGAGTGCAAAACTTCATGGATCAAAGCACTGGCAACTCCTGGATTATGTAATTGTTCAAGTTCAAGGTCTCAGTGATGTCTGTATCATTTGATCCACGTGGGACGTGATCCTGCAGGACTGATCTGTTATGAAGTGATCCTACCTGCAGCTGCTGACTGCTTCTCTTTTCTTGATGAGTAGCTCGCCACTCCTGCCCAATAGCAGAGTGGGGCCTGAGGTGTTTGGGTCGTATTTGGTTTTGACTGCATGAAAGAAATGTTGTGCTCATGGTTGTTGGCTAACTGCTGCATCATCTACGCTTTCTTCTTCCTCCGTCTGTTCTTTGGGTTGTGTGTTTTTTTGCTGGCCCTCAGCCATCAGCCAACGGTAGAGCTGCTTTCTTGCTTTGAGTTGGGTTTCTGTTTCAGGTTCAGACATGCCTTCTGCTTGTGGCTTATCAGTCCCTGGACTTCATAGTCATTCTCATCAAGCCAGTCTTAAAATCATAGAATTCCCTACAGTGCAGAAGGAGCCCAGTTGGCTCATCCAGTCTACACCGCCTCTCAGAGAGCATCTTACCCAGGTGACCCCACATATATTTGTTGTTTCCTGGTTGAGTGACCAAATGTCTCTTCGCAGCTGCCTTGAGGCCAACTGGACATTGTGGTCACTTTGTGTTTTTGGGTCACTGGAACTCAGTAAGTTGTCAAGAGAGGTGCTGGCTGACGAGGGGTCTCTTATCAATGTCTTGAGTGCTTCAGCATTGTTTCTGTTGGCGTTGCTGTTTTGAGGCTACATTGATAATCACAGTGCATTAGGTGATGGTTTAAGTCCAGGTTACAGGGAATGATCTGCGATGTGGAACTGGAGAAGAACTGCGTGAGTGAAACCAAAATGTGTAGGTTAGGGACATTAGCAGGGTAAATACATTGAGCCTGGATAATATGCTCTGTTGGAGAATGGTGCAGACTCAATGGGCCAAATGGCCTCCTGCACTGTAGGGATTCTGTGCTTCTATGAAAAATATACTAGCATTGGCAGCAATCCAGAGAAGGTTCACGAGGTTGATCCCAGGTATGGAAAGATTTTCTGAAGAGAGTTTAAGCAGGTTGGGCCTGTAACTTAGTAGAGTTTAAAAGAATGAGAGGCAACCTCATTGAGAGACATCGGATTCTCAAGGGCTTGACAGGGTGGATGCTGAGAGGATGTTTCCCCTTGTGGGAGAGTCTCGGTCTCGAGGGCATAATCTCAGAATAAGGGGTCACACATTTAAGGCAGAGTTGAGGAATTTCTTCTGAGGATAGTGAATCTGTGGAATTCTTAACTGCAGAGGCTGGGTCGTAATGTATGTTCAAGGCTGAGATCGACAAATGTTTAATCTGTAAGGGAATTGAGGGTTGTGCAGAGAAGGGGGGAAAGTGGAGTTGAGAATTATCATACCAGATCAATCATTATTTGAATGGCAGAGCATACCCGATGGGCTGAATGGCATAATTCTCTTCTGGTCATGTTCGTTGCTGTAATTTAAAACTATCAACAAACTATGCCAGTGAAAGAATGGTGATATGTGTTGATGGCAGAAGTGTGTACTGGATATATGTGCTGGGCACAAAACTTAAATGTTGCAAAATAATCTCCATGACAGTCTTCAAAGACTGTTTCATTACCTTAATGACCATTCTGCTCTCTGAAATGTCTCATTTTTCCTTCCGTTATCTGCAATTTCTTTCTCACCTTGTTCTTTCTGCCTCCTTTGCTAATTTCGCTTCCTTGATTGTTCCAATTACATTTTAATGCCCACTTCAATTTGCTCTTTGTGCTGTTCTCTCTAGCTTCCCTGTCTACCATTCTTCTAATTCCTTTCTACCTCTCTGGTTTTTGGTTTTGCCACAAATATTCCTTCATATATACTGACTTTTCTCCTCTCTATGCTGGTCTGATCTGTGTGCCACTTCTTTCCATTTTTCTCTTCTCCCATTTTTGTAGATTTATTCACCCACCTATCCCACTATTTCTTTGTTACCATTTTCGTATCTTTCTCGTTCAATTTTCTTCTGAGCTTTTACTACAAATTACTGTCTTTCTGCCTCAACCCTCGCATTCTGCTGTTATCACCCAGCTCTGATTGTCCTTCCCTCTATACTGATGTCTTTCTGTGAACTTGTGTCTGACATGTGAGACCCCACACTCAATATTGTTGTTCTGAAATGGGGCAGGTTTAAAAAAAGTGCACAGCTGGTAAGGTCAAAGGGAAAAAGTATCAGGGACAGTGGGCAAAAAGTATTGGCTGTGATAAAGAAGCAGAAATAGAATGGCAGTTGAGCATGAGTGAGATAATGCCTTGCAGGTAGCTATACGATAGAGAGGAGGTCTAAAGTGTTGACAAATAATAAATTTTCTTAGATTATTCAGTTGATGGGTAAAATCAGGGAAAAGAGAAAATGGTATGCCCATGACATGTCACCACCACATAATTACAATACTTTACTGTAGGGAAGCAGATATGACCGCCTTCTGTCCAAACGAGAATGCAATGGCTTCACTGAAGCTTCAACGCTTCATTGGTGAGGAACTGAGATTCAAGTTGCTTTGTTGGCTCCACATTGTCCCAGTACATGTTATGTGTGACATGAAGTTAGAAATTTGCCTTGTTGCTTCCATGTAGAGAAGCAAACTCACAGGCAAATTAATCACGACTAAGTGCGGAAGAAAAGTATTCTTTTCATCCAGTATTGTGTTGCATTACTTTCCTTGCAAGTGAGATTTGTTCACAGGCCAAAATCAACCACTGATGTGGAACTGCCTACTTCAGTGCATTGAATTTGACAGATGTTTTATCAAATATTGATTGAATCTATAAAGCTCTAATTATGCAATAGGTCTTTAAAAGCTGTAGCATGAAGTAGAAAAGAACAGAGTCTGAATTACATGAAGGCTAAAGGTTGATTGAGTCTTGATAGCACTTTTATCATCTATTTTGTTTGTTTTTTTCAATGACAAACATTTCAAAAAATTATTCTTTAATGAATGCCCTGCATTTGGATTGAGGAGACAATTTTTTAAAGCTTGCAGGTGACTCAAAATTCAGTGCAGATAACAGTGAGGATGATAGGATTCTGGGGATGTACTTAGACTAGGGAAATAAGTGGTTGAAATTAATGTGCTTAAGTTTGAAGCAATGCATCATGAAGGAAGAATGTGGAAATGCAATGTTCCCCTGGTTCTTTGTCCAGTCTTGGAATTCTCTAAACTCCATGTGCGATCTTCATCTTGGGTGAAAGGTACTGCTCTCATTGTGTTCTTGATACTTTAAGTTAATGCCATACTAAACACAGCAGGACACAGGTACAAGGTTTGAAATTCAAAGCAAGATTCCTTCCGGCCTCGAGTGATTGTGTAGAGTTTGCACATTTTTCCTGTGTCGATTTGGGTTTCTTCCGGGTACTCGAGTTTCCACCCACAGCCCAAATATGTGCGAGTTAGAGTTTGCCATAGTAATTGTGTGGGGTTATGGGGATAAGGTGGGGGAAATGGCCTGGGAAAGATACTCTGTCAGAGAGTCAGTGCAGACTTGATGGGCTGAATGGCCGCCTTCTGCACTGCAGGGAATTACGATACTCTCATTCCATTGGCTTCAAACAAACAAAAATGAACTTTGCTATAGTAGGTCAAAAGAATAAAATAATTGACACTGATATCTTCTATAAAAACCATTCAGGTTAATATCAGCTACAATTAACAGGCAGACTGTGGTTAAAATCACCACACTACAAAACAAAGCAAATCTGACCAAAACTCATCCCATGGATTTTTGAGCAACCCATCCAGATGTCAATAAACACTGACTCAACCAATCTTGTTGAAGCTCTGTGTCTCTCAGGAGGGACTCCAAATTTCATACTTCCGATGATCAAGCTCTTGAATTTTTTAGAAGCCGCTCCAACTCGGACTGCCTCAGTGACTGCACAAGTTGAGAGTTTTAGTCTTGTCCCCCGAGGTTCCATTCTGTTGGATTTCTGAATCTGCACTCCTTCCACATGATGAAATTTCAGCTCATTAATAGCTGGCACTGCTCCTGGATCTCGCCAAGCTCCAATCTCCTCAGCTGCACCAAGCCATAAATGACTCTCAGGAAATTTCCTGAGCCCCAATGTCACAGAGCCAGCTAACAGCAACACTTTTGCTGCCAGGAGTCCGCAAACATCAGCACAAGTTCGCTATGATCTTTGACCTGCTGCAGAACATGCAGTCATCCACAAAACATGCACAAATTGGTGTGTGTGTGTGGTATGTAAACCGGGTCTCTGGATAAGTAAGCCCACCTGCATTTTTATGATCCTGCCTTTCTCTGACCCCAACTTTTTACGTGTATTAGTTGTCAAGCTGCTTTAGTTGTATTTACCCATTTTCTGCCAATAACTTTAATCTTCCCAGAGCTAAGAGTTACCTCCAAAATAGTAGTTTGATAACATCGAACAAAGACTGATTTTGACCCTGAATTGAACTTTGCATTTCATCAGACGTGGCTCTGATTTGAGGCACAATGGGCAGGAATTTACAGCCTCACTTATCCCGAAACCATAAAATCCTGCCCAAGATCAACTCCCATGTCTGCCCCCCCCAATATTTGTGGTGGGTGGGAGGGTAAAATTCCAGCTAATGTGTTGTAGCAACAATTGGTACTTGAACTTTCTAAGTCATCAGGCTCATCTGATTTTTTTTTTCCAACTGCCCCTTCTCAGAACTTAACATCTTGACCATACTTGTGTGAGGGCCACATATTTTCATGACTACTTTATAGCCACTTCAATGCCATATGATGCTCTTCCACGTTAACTTTGTGGTTCAACTTCAAATTATTTTCTTTCATTCTACTACCATCTCTTTTTCCCTTGCTCCTGTTAATTTGGTTGCAGTGGACTCAGGAGTGTATGAAACGCTGAGGAATTCGCTCAATCCTGCTAAGTAAAAAGACATGTTACTGTCAGATCTTTTGTGTAAGCCAGAGCAGCACCACAGTTTCTACATTGGAGATTATTGAAAGCTATTGATTTGGAACCAGGAATCAAGGGGACTTTGTGGCTTGGAAAAAGCTGTCCATTCCTTGTAATTTCGGAGAATTTCAAGAGAGATGATTGCAGGACAGAAGTGTAGACATTGCCAAATTTACCTTTCAACTTAGCTTGCCAAACCGTGTTACTCATGGACATGATGGACCATCACTCAACTAGTAAACAGTTGACTGTTAACAACTAGTTATATGGCCTCAGTGATAGCAGTTATTAACAGTCGTACTAAAAAGTCCCATTACCGGTGCATAGGCCAACATTGGGCATAGATAAGTTTCTGAAGGCAGAGTGCTACTGCTGCAAGAGGAGGACTAATCTTGGCAAGGCATGTCAGAAGAACGTAAATGGAGAAAATGGGTGAGAACTTGGTTGAGGCCCATGTGACCCACAACACAAGGATGTCCAGTGGAAATTCGCAGGGTATTGCAGTCCAAGTCATATTGGATGGAGCTCCGGTAAACATGGAGATTGACATGGCATTAGTCAATGTGATTCCTGATTGCTATACTGAAATTACATGTGTTTTCAAAAGTTGAGTCAGCAACATCTGGAGAAATCTCTCTCAGAATTATGAAGTTATGGAAAAGAGAAAACCCTTATAATAGACAGTCTGTCAGTGCCAATCACACACAAAGAGCAAAATGTTCATGAGTGAAAAATCAGTCGTGTTAGGAAGAAACTGGTTAACAGGAAAGTATTTTCATATCATAGTGGAATTGACGATACAAGACAACGTGATTGTCAAGAGAATCTAACCATTATCCCTTGACATTGAATGATATTGCTCTCATTGAATCTCCCACAATCAACGTTGTGCTGCTTACCATTGACCAGAAACTCAGCTGGACCAGCCATATAAATGCTGTGACAACAAAAGCAGGTTAGAGGCTCGGAATTCAGCTGCAAGTAACTCATGCCATGACCTCCCAAAGTTGGTTGTTCATATACCAGGCCCAAGTCAGGAGTGTGATTGAATACTCTCCACTTTTCTGGATTAGTCCGGATCCAACAACAGCACAAGAAGCTTGACACCGTTCAGGACAAAGTAGTCTGCTTGATGGCATCCATAAACGTTCACTCCCACCACCATGGGGGCATAATAGGAGCAGTGTATACCCCCCCCCCCCCCCCCCGTGTTCTGCAGCAATGCAAGAAAGCACCACTTTCTCAGTGGTGGTGAGCTTGTTGGTGGTGAGGGCAATTAGGGTTGGGCAATTAATGCTGGCCTAGCCAGTGACACCCACCTCCCAAGAATTAGTTTAAAAAACGCACCTAAGCCTAATGACAATGTAAGAATATGTGGAGATTATAAAGTAACCTTAAATTAGGTACTGGGATGTAATCCACCTGCTACTTGCCAAAGGTGGAGGATCAGTTCACAATGTTGTCAGGACGCCACATTTTGTACAGAATTAGATTTGACAAATGCCTGTTAACTGATATGTCTGTCATATTTGACAATTCGTACACATTTGGTCTTTTTCAGTTTCATAGGCTGCCATTTGGTGTTTCTTCAGCCACTGAAATTTTCCAAAGGTAGTTGAACCAAGTTTGGAGTAGTCTGCTATTTATTTCAGCTTGCACTGAATAAAGGTGTTTGGAATGTTTGGAAAGCATGGAGTTTGGGTAAAGGCAAGCAGTGAAATGTTTCAAAACTCTGTAGTATTTGGGGCACAGGGTGTACACAGATTGGTTGTATCCATGTAAAGGTAAGATTCAAGCCAGATGAAATGGACCATGCTGTCAACATCTCATGAGTTCACATCTTGTTTGGGCTTGGTGCATAAATCCAGACCAAATTCAACCTTATTTTATTCGTTGAATTAACTCCTGAGGACGGGTGTTCCATGGAAGTTGACAAAAGTGCAACAAAGCATTCCAGTTGTGTAAAAAAATTGGTAGATTGTATAATGCTTATATTACGATGTGTCCAAAAAGATGAAGCAAGCATGTGATGTCTTCTGATGCAGAGTAGGTGTGACGATCTCTTTGTTGGATAATGGTGGGGAAAGACTGATTTACTTTTGTTTTAAGCACCTCCGTGGCAGCCAGTGGAATTGTGCTCAGAACTAGAAGCATTGTCTTTGATTTTTTGGGGTAAGAATATTTTATAAATATTGGTATAGTTGAATTTTCAGGATCAAAACTGATTACAAGCCACTAATGGCCTATTGAATCAAGTCTTCACTAATCAGTTTAGTTGCAGCCTGAATGTAAAGATGGGCTTTTATTTTCATCTGCTTATCAGTATGACATTAAATACAGCCAATATGAAGATCATGTAATACAGACGCATTGTCTGGATCACCATCCTGTCAGAGATATAGCCCAGTAAGAAGTCTCACAACACCAGGTTAAAGTCCAACAGGTTTATTTGGTAGCACAAGCTTTTGGAGTGTTGCTCCTTCAGGTGTGTTCACAAATAGGGCATATATCGACACAAACTCAGTTTACAAGATAATGGTTGGAATGCGAGCCTTTACAGGTTATCAAGTCTTAAAGGTACAGACAATGTGAGTGGAGAGAGGATTAAGCACAGGTTAAAGAGGTGTGTATCGTCTCCAGCCAGGACAGTTAGTGAGATTTTGCAAGCCCAGGCAAGTCGTGGGGGTTACAGATAGTGTGACATGATCCCAGTTGAGGCCATCCTCGTGTGCGGAACTTGGCTATCAGTTTCTGCTAAGCGATTCTGCATTGTGTGTCGTGAAGGCTGCCTTGGAGAACGCTTACCCGAAGATCAGAGGCTGAATGCCTGTGACTGCTGAAGTGTTCCCCAACAGGAAGAGAACACTCCTGCCTGGTGATTGTCGAGCGTATAGCCCAACAGAGAAAGATGTATTTTTCTTTTTGCTCATTGATGAGTTGCCAGTCATAGCAGATGACATAGGTAGAACTACTCATATGGTCTCATAGGCTTCTTTAATGCCTTAATTAATTTTAAACACTTTTACATTGCTTAATATTTCCTTTCTTCACATGTCCACATAATAAAGACAACATATACTGTCCAATTTTCAGCAAGAAAATCGGTAATGGTCTTTTCTGTCATTGTGCCGATGTCGTGAAAGATCATTAAGCTTCATACGTTTAGAAGCTTTATTTTAATTGTTTGGTATTTATATATTTTGATGCTTAAAAGATAAAAATCATAATTGAATAGTGAGATTATCAGCATTTGAAAGACAAAGATCAGCTAACATTTTGGATGTGAATTTTGATAGAATCCTTATAGTGCAGAAGGGTGGCCATTTGGCCCATTCAGTCTGCACCGACTGTCCGAAAGAGCATCTTAGCTAGGCCCACCCCTCTGCCCTACTCCTGTAACTCTCAGCCGAAGTATATATGTTAAAGAAGCAGAAGGATATTTTTGTTTGTCAGAGGCAATTAAAAGGTTTCATCACAATCGAACAAACAATTCTTTCTCGTCTGCGCGCTCACTCAACCCCTTGCCCCCTGTGAATCAAGTAGTCCAATTTAGAAGGATAAAGCCCCCAAAACATGAAAGTGATGACCATCAGAAAAGACTGAACCAGCAAGGTCTCTTTTCTTCAGAAAGGCGAAGGCTGAGGAGTAACTTCATGAAATCGTACAGTCATAGAGGTTTACAGCATAGAAACAGGCCCTTCGGCCCAACTTGTCCATGCCGCCCTTTTTTAAAAATCCCTCAGCGAATCCCAATTGCCTGCGTTTGGCCCATATCCCTCTATACCCATCATGGAGGTTCTTTAAATTGTAAGGAGATTTGAGGGATGTAAAGATGTTTCCACTTGTGGGGTAATCTAAAACTTGACACAAGATGGTCACTGAAATATACAACAAGGAATTCTGGAGTAACTTCTTCACATGGAGAGTGATTGGAGTATGGAACTTTCTACCAAATGCCATAATTAAAGGAATGGCATGCATACATTTCAGGAAAAGTTATGTAAACACAAGGAGAAAGAGATGCAAAGGATATGCTGATGGGGCTCAAAAGGAGCAGTGGAAGGCTTGTGTGAAGTTTAGACTAGTTGGGTTGAATGGCTTATTTTTATGCCATGTAGATGTGTAAACTTTACCTTGGTGAAGCTGATGGCTAAGAATTTCCTTCAAATTGCTTTGCCATAATTTTGCCAGAAATATATTGGTATTTTAAATGAGCAAAAAAGATGTCACACATGGATCCTGAAGTCGTGCAATTCTTCAGATAATTCGTTTTGATTTTAAATACTGTAATTGCACCAATCAAATTCATACAGGTTTTTTCTGGAATTTTATTTCTAAGAAATTGTTCTCATGTAAAGCATTACTTAACTTAAAGTACCTCTCATGGTCATGGAGAAACTTGCCATGTTCAATATTTGATCAAGAATCAGTCATGCACGTGCTACAAAGTTGAACATGAATAATCATGCCGTTAATTTCAATGACATTTGAAAATTAATTCAATGGTGGATGCATTTAATTATATTTGAAACTTGTACATTTGCACTTTCCAATTTAATAAACCTGCAGAATTTTCTATTTGCTTTATTATATTTTATTTACCTTTTTAATTTGGCTGTTTTGAAAAATGAAGTTGGTGCAAGTTGAGCACAGTATTGAACCTTGGGTGTGTTTTGTAACTTGTACAAATAAATTAATAACATTATTGTTAGTTATTTTGAAATACTATGTGTAGCAGTTACAGAGGTATTCTTGATGCAGTTTGCATTTACAATGTGTGGTTGCTGAATAGTTGTATGTTTTATTCTATGACTCTATGATGCTACTTTTGCTCTAAATCCATTTTCATCTCATTGTTTTCCCATCCCTCCCAAATATGTGCTTGACTTCAGGATTCAATAAATCTATACTTGTTAAATATATGCACCTGACATTCTATGTACTTTCTGTTCAAAAGATGCTTTAGGAAATGAAATGTGTCACTTTAAGAACCCACTAGCTGAACAAAGCTAGTTTTGGTGCAGGGTATCCCTCTTGCATTGAGTTTGATGTTTTAATTTCTCATGCTGTCTAACCTTGTGACCTCTGAGTGAGACTCCCAGTGAAGTGGGAGACATTATACTTCCTGCTCTGTTGGTTTGCAGTCACGAAAAATTTGACTGGAGTATCAATGGATTAATTGAGTAAGTTGTACAGAGCCCCTTGCAGAAAAGAGATCTTCATTATAATTATTCATTTAAACTGGATGTGAATACAGATTATCAGCTAAATTGAAAATCAAATTAGCCTTTGCTTTTCAATAAAATTTATTTGAACAGTTGCTTTGAATTTGCTGTGGATCTCCGAAAAATAATTAGTGGCAACTATTTCAATTTACTTGATTAACTTACTGTAGAAAGATGTTGAAAATCAGATTTTATTACAAGCAGTAATTTTATTGCACAAGTACCAAAGAGTTGAGGTTCTTTTTGCATCATCCTTCTTTGAAGACTTATGCACCAGTTACACTATAAGGGGTGTTGGTAGTATCGTAGTAATGTCACTGGGCTAGTAATCTCGAGGCCCAGGCAAATGCTGTGGGCACATGAGTTCACATCCCATCGTGGCAACTGGTGAAGTTGACTTTCAATTAAGAAATCTGGAATATAAAATTTAGTCTGTGATCATGAAGCTATCATTCATTGCTGTGAAACCCCATCTGATTTACTGATGTCCTTTAGAGAAGGAAATTTGCCATCATTACCTGGTCTGCCCCACTTGTGATTCCTAATCTACAGCAATGTGGACCACTGCCCTCCAGAATGGCCCAGTAAGCCACTTAGTTGAAAGCAGTGAGAGGTGGGCAACAAATGCTGGCCATGTCTGTAATGCCTGCAACCATGAAATAACTAAGGGAAAAACACAGGTCCGAAATTGATGTGAAACAGCATAAACACAACATCAACTATGCAATTGTTGAAGTTGCTCAGATTTGGCATTTTCTCCCACACTGGTAGTCTTGTGGTCTTAGAGCATTTTTCTACATACAAGGTAAAAAAGTTTATTAGTCACAAGTCGGCTTACATTCACACTGCAATGAAGGTACTGTGAAAGGTGCCTGTTTGGGTCCACTGAGGGAGAATTTAGCATGGCCAGTGCATCAAACCAGCACATGTTTGGACTGTGGGAGGAAACCGGAGCACCCAGAGGAGAAACAGGCAGACAGTGACCCAAGCCGGGAATCAAACCCAGGTCCCTGGTGTTGTGAGGCAGCAATGCTAACCACTGTACAAATGCAAAATAAATGAAGGGCCATAATCTCCAGTATGACAGCTGGTGTTGTAAAAAGTTGACATGTCCACATTCTATTTACACCATGCTGCTGCAGCTGGGGGCACCCTTTGCTATTCCTATCTCACCTGGCCTGAGTGAAGAACATCAGGTGAGACGGGCTTTAGAATTCCAGCGAAGGTAAGTTCCTATGCAATGGTAATCCATCAATGGTTGCCACTGCGAGGAAGTTATGGACCGAAAGTTCTTTTATTGTAATGTTTGAGGTTGTCCAGAGAGGTGATTTATCTTTGTTTACATTTTGCATTGGTATAAATTGCCACTGGTATAAACCCGTATAAACTGAACTTCTGAAATGGCTTTGCGAAACGCTTTTTAACCGTGTGGATACTGTTTTCCCACTTTTATTCCTCTCTGAGAGCGGGGGATATAGCTTTGCAATTTTGCTCCTCATAGAGTTCCTTAACTATACAAGTTATTTGATGGACAGCAGCATCATTGCTATAGAAGCTGCAGATGTTTGCAATTGCTCTGTTTGCACCTGTGATCTCTGTTCATCTCAGACTTGCTAGTTCCTTTCCAACCTATTCTACACTGATTCCAGCAGCAACTTGAATTTGGCAGTGCCTGGACTCATGACCCCTATTTGTTGGTAGCCCTGTACCTACCTCCATGTTCCAGAACTAGGAAAATACAAATGGACTTTTAAGTGGGTGGGGGCGGTGCGGAGAAGAGAATCAATGTTGGCCGCACCTATAACAGCAGTGCAAAGCCTATTTAAGCCAAAGAGCAAGTCAACCTGACTGCCCAGCGATACCTTCTATGCTTTTGATTCGCACTGAGACTTTTCCACAGAAACATGCTTTTTGCCATTGAAAGTTTCTTTAAGGAAAACTCCAGAAGCTTGGAAATGTGTGTTTTAACATTTGAAGTTCGATGGATTGAATGGATTTACCTTTGCTGGTTTCTGTATAGTTGTATCGAAGGGATGATTTTGTCCATTATGTACCCATTGAGTGTTGCTTTATGTCAGCAACTTATGTTTGTATGTCTCACTTTCCCTGTACTCCTTGTTTCACCCTCTTGTCCTGTCTATCCCCCCAACCACCACCAGAGCTATTGTGACCATTGGTGTGCTCTTGTATAAGCAGGTAAAAATTTGACTCTTGGTCATTTTTGCCAGTCTCTGCCCGTTCCACTCCATCTTTCTATGTTGTATATACTTGCTGTCATGTTCCCAGGAATTTGGACCTGCATTGACAACTCATTCAAGATTATTGGTTTTTGTTTTAGAGGAAACATAATTTCAGCATTAGTGTCCTTTGGACTGTCATAATGGTTGGTCTGTTTGAGCTGGATTGCTGCCCCATGCCAGTTTTCTACTCTGCTGGCACTTATTCTCCAACCCCGTTAGGGTACAAGATCAGAAACCCCAAGATATATTATGAAGTTAGACTAGACCGCAACTATCTGCTATTTGGCATTAATGTGAGGATATGATGTTTCACTCCAGGCGCGATTCTACTGTCAAATTGGGAAGCTTTTGTCAAAACAAACTTTCTTTAACAATACAGTTTAACTACAAAAAAAATTAGCTTAACATTTATCAATTGATCAACACTCAAACATGGCAAGATACAGCTCTGAGCAGCTAACCTATCTCTTAGTTCCAATTCAAGCAATATTCCTACTATAGACTTAAATTCCTCTTCATAATCAGTTAGCAAACACAGGCTTGCATGCTGGTACTTGCGCCAGTCCTCAAACCTCCAGAACACCTCTGGAGTGAAAGGCTTATTTTTTTCCAGCAGGTCCCAAACAGCAGTCTCCAGAGAGAGAGAAAGACCTCCTGCTTCTTTCCAAACCTGGCAGAAACTGCTCTTTATTTTAAACCACTCTCTCCTGTAAGCTGAGCTCCAGCCATTAACACATTGTCTCTGTAAAGCAATCTAATCAAAACCTTAGTCTGAAACTCCAGGGTCAAAACCAAATAAAGGAAAATGCATTAACTCCGATGAGAACACAAACATCCCTAGCTAAAATCAATCATTAGCCTCATTAGCTTTCTCAGCATGTGAACTGCCTTCTTTGTAGACAAATCGACACCGTGTAAAACAGAGCTGAATTTTAAACATACCCTTTACAAGAAACGTGATACTATGCCTTCAAAAAATGTATTTGTATCATCTCAAATTCTTTGCAATTGCCACAAATAGCTGGAATTCTACTTCAGACTGGAACTCTTGCTTTTGCCTTGCCATCTGATATGTCCCTGCAGCTGGAACTTCTGCCTCTTGATAGCTGGTCATTTCAGCACTGGCGGTGACAGGGCAATTTAGTTGTGGGAGAAATGCTGTGGAGGTCCCATGAAACGGGATCGTGAGAGGTAGCAGAAAGTCGGAATTTTGAGTAGCGCAGCTGTCAGAGCATGAGATGATGCTCAGGACCCAGGTCAAATATTTAGGAGTTGCATTTTACTTTGCTTCCTGGTGAGCATTTAAATATTCTTTACGCTTGAATTCTTCCCAATCCATATCTCATTCCCCTCTCGCTCCTTCTGTTTTAGCTTTCCTTTCCTCCATCACTTGTACTTCTCCTTTTAACCTCTCTCTTTCCCACCTTCATGTCACTCCGCCCCCTTCTGTCATTCTTGAACTCCCTCCTCTTCTACCACCTTGTGCGTTGCATACAACTTTGGCCTTCACTTTCTTCTTGACTCCCTACCTCCTCCTCTGCAGCTGTACTTTTCCATCTCTCAGAACCTTTAAGACTGCACTGGCACCAAAATATTTCTTTCCTTAGCTGGGTATTCATGTGGAAATTTCTTATCTGCATCATATGGGGCGGCACGGTAGCACAGTGGTTAGCACTGCTGCTTCACAGCTCCAGGGTCCCGGGTTCGATTCCCGGCTCGGGTCACTGTCTGTGTGGAGTTTGCACATTCTCCTCGTGTCTGCGTGGGTTTCCTCCGGGTGCTCCGGTTTCCTCCCACAGTCCAAAGATGTGCGGGTTAGGTTGATTGGCCAGGTTAAAAATTGTCCCTGAGATGTGTAGTTAGAGGGATTAGCGGGTAAATATGTGGGGGTAGGGCCTGGGTGGGATTGTGGTCGGTGCAGACTCGATGGGCCGAATGGCCTCCTTCTGCACTGTAGGGTTTCTATGATTTCTATGATATTGAATATGGATATAGGGTTAACAGATACTATAATCTTGCATACCTTTTACAATTTTTGTTGAAGATTTTTTAAAGAAGAAAAGCATTTTTGGCTCTTGTCTTCATCCTCTGCAAAGTGCTGCTAGCTATTGGAGTCGTGTTTCATGTTCAAATGGTTGTTCCTTGTTTATCTTAGACAATTAGTATTGACAAAGATTACACAAGTTACGGTAAATCTTAAATGCTAATGTTCTAAGGAGGTCCATGTGAACCAATAGGTGAAGTGCAGTCAGACACACCCCACTCTGAAACCAAATGGCAGATGGTACCCAATACAAGTTCTGTGAATTTCTCATCAAATCCTCCCCAGTTGCTTGTTACATTCAGCCAGCTGGTTTCACTGGAACCCTGACTTCCACACGAGTGTTCACATTTACACTATTGAAAAAACACAGCTTGGAATTTTCTCCCAAAGAATACTTCCTCTGGGATATCTTCGCCAAGAGTGCACTTTCAGGATTTCAATCTCTCCTTTGAGCATTCCTCTGCCTTGGATTGCAATGTGCATTCAAGCTTCCGTACTAACTCTCAGGTACCCAACCATGCCAACAGAACACTAATGCTTCAGAGGTTGGATTAAGATGTCACCAAACTTTTGATTTACCCCTGATGTCTGGCTTCTCACTTAAAATCTGATTCTTGCAGCTAGCTGTCCCTTTAACTCAGCACTTTTTTCCTCTGCATTTTACTTTAACTTTACCCAACAGAACAGTGTCCAACTTTTTGCTCTTTGCTCCTTTAACTGTCTTCCTGAGACCTTTTTTTTGTCTCAACTTTCTGGTTTCTGAACTTAGTTTTGGCAAAGCTGCTCCCTGCAGATCCCTTCTCCTCTCCATTTACTTCTGAGTCCAGCTTAAAACTAAACTGAAAAGCTCTTTCTAACCTAGGTTGGCCGCTGCTTGCTAAAAGCAACAGTCTGATTTCCCTTTACATCCTGTTTACTTTCATGTCTTAAACCCAGACACAGTTTAAAGTGACCAAAACCCACACATATCCAGGCACCTTTGTTTAACATGAAGCTAACTAAAATTTGAGCCCTTTCGTATACAAGAACATAAAATTAAGTTTACTTAAAGCTATGCCTTGTTTTAAAACTATCTTGGTTTCCTGGGTGCTATTAATGTAAACTATAAATGTGAAGAAACTAAAGAAAAGGAAGTTAAAAGATTCAGTTTTATGTTTTCTTCCTTTCAGGTTTTGCGTTCTGTGACTAGCAGTGACTAGGTTGGAACTGAACACACTGCTCTTGTGAAGTGGGGAGGACAAATATAATTTATTTTTGTCACAGAAGATGTGTAGGAGATGATAGCTGAACCTGAAATACCCACAGAATTTCAGCTCCCTCAGTAAGTTGTTTCGGTTATTTAGCCACACTTATCCATAATAAAAACTGCTAGTCTTGCATGTTTCCCAACTTTGTACAACTAATGTTTTTCTTTCCTGAAGCCAGTGATTTGACTGGAGTATGGTTCCGTGGGCCAGTAGTCCATCTAAGAAGCTATTTATTGTCTGTTGGCCCAGATGGTGAGTTTCAGCAGCCTGTTGGACAATGGAAGAAGGCACTGCCAAACCCAATCCTATACTTGCCACCACTAAACCATGGTTTATTTGATTTCCCCACTTAAACACAAAGTTATGACGGCAAATAAACTGTAGTACTACATCACATGGGCATTCACTGATATTCAGCATTATCCACCCGAATTAATAGATTTGGAGCATACTTCCTTTGATTTGTAATTTCATTTCATGAATCAGGTCAACCGTGTTGGCTCAATAATTGGTCCTGCCGCTGTCAATGGGGTTTCCCATTTTAAACAACCCTGTCAACAGACAACACGTGGTGGGAGGCAGCCGTTGGCGGGACTGGAAGATTCAGCTGGCCAGAATGGCAGAAAAATTCCAGCCATTTTTCTACATTATTTAAAAATGAGCCATAGAAGCCCTACAGTGCAGAAGGAGGCCGTTTGGCCCATTGAGCCTGCACTGACAACAATCCCATCCCAGGTCCTATCCCTGTAACCGCACGTAGTTACCCTGATAATCCCCCAGACACTAAGGGCAATTTAGCACAGCCAATCCACCTAACCTGCACATCTTTGGAATGTAGGAGGAAACCAGGGTATGTGAGGAAACCCACGGAGATACAGGGATAACATGCAGACTCCACACACACAGTCACGTGAGGCTGGAATTGAACCTGGATCCCTGGTGCAGCAGTGTTAGCAGTTGCACAGGCAGCAGTGTTAACTGTTGAAGCCATGTTGCCTTACAAAGATTGGCCCATCTAGGCTAACCACTACCCTTAATTTCTCCAGAGCAGTCTGACCTGACCATGTCTCCAGAGCAGTCTGACCTGACCATGTCTCCAGAGCAGTCTGACCTGACCATGTCTCCAGAGCAGTCTGACCTGACCATGTCTCCAGAGCAGTCTGACCTGACCATGTCTCCAGAGCAGTCTGACCTGACCATGTCTCCAGAGCAGTCTGACCTGACCATGTCTCCAGAGCAGTCTGACCTGACCATGTCTCCAGAGCAGTCTGACCTGACCATGTCTCCAGAGCAGCCTGACCTGACCATGTCTCCAGAGCAGTCTGACCTGACCATGTCTCCAGAGCAGTCTGACCTGACCATGTCTCCAGAGCAGTCTGACCTGACCATGTCTCCAGAGCAGTCTGACCTGACCATGTCTCCAGAGCAGTCTGACCTGACCATGTCTCCAGAGCAGTCTGACCTGACCATGTCTCCAGAGCAGTCTGACCTGACCATGTCTCCAGAGCAGTCTGACCTGACCATGTCTCCAGAGCAGTCTGACCTGACCATGTCTCCAGAGCAGTCTGACCTGACCATGTCTCCAGAGCAGTCTGACCTGACCATGTCTCCAGAGCAGTCTGACCTGACCATGTCTCCAGAGCAGTCTGACCTGACCATGTCTCCAGAGCAGTCTGACCTGACCATGTCTCCAGAGCAGTCTGACCTGACCATGTCTCCAGAGCAGTCTGACCTGACCATGTCTCCAGAGCAGTCTGACCTGACCATGTCTCCAGAGCAGTCTGACCTGACCATGTCTCCAGAGCAGTCTGACCTGACCATGTCTCCAGAGCAGTCTGACCTGACCATGTCTCCAGAGCAGTCTGACCTGACCATGTCTCCAGAGCAGTCTGACCTGACCATGTCTCCAGAGCAGTCTGACCTGACCATGTCTCCAGAGCAGTCTGACCTGACCATGTCTCCAGAGCAGTCTGACCTGACCATGTCTCCAGAGCAGTCTGACCTGACCATGTCTCCAGAGCAGTCTGACCTGACCATGTCTCCAGAGCAGTCTGACCTGACCATGTCTCCAGAGCAGTCTGACCTGACCATGTCTCCAGAGCAGTCTGACCTGACCATGTCTCCAGAGCAGTCTGACCTGACCATGTCTCCAGAGCAGTCTGACCTGACCATGTCTCCAGAGCAGTCTGACCTGACCATGTCTCCAGAGCAGTCTGACCTGACCATGTCTCCAGAGCAGTCTGACCTGACCATGTCTCCAGAGCAGTCTGACCTGACCATGTCTCCAGAGCAGTCTGACCTGACCATGTCTCCAGAGCAGTCTGACCTGACCATGTCTCCAGAGCAGTCTGACCTGACCATGTCTCCAGAGCAGTCTGACCTGACCATGTCTCCAGAGCAGTCTGACCTGACCATGTCTCCAGAGCAGTCTGACCTGACCAGTGAAAATGGAAGTTCTACAGATTTCTTTCAGTAATTTCAGCTTTTCTTGGATCTCTTAATACATTTACTCCTACATTCATCCCATTGACTTGGAGATCCTGAGGCTGCTGATCTTCACCCTGATTTAATCCAGTGGGTGCTCAAGGAGAAAAAATTAGCTTTACCTCTTGACTTGTAATTATCTGATGCCAGGTGAAGGGCATTTGAACTCTTGCTGTCCAGCGTGTCTTGCTGCTTTGCTTTCAGACGTCTGTTGCTTGATTTATTTATTAAGCACACGGCTTCCAAAATTAGGCACAACATTCTGACTGCGAAGTCTGAGCTGCACATAAGCAACTCAAGGTTACTGTAACAGCATCTACCCTCACTGTGAACTCTGTCACCAAATAACTCTATCATCAAGAAAGGGCCAAGGTAACACTTGTGACAAGATCAATTCTGTGATTCATTGCAAGTTACACACCGACCATCCTGACTTGGGTATTCATCCTTCATTGGTGCTTGGTTTATGCCCTGAAATTACTCCCTTTACACCATGACAGGAGAACTGTCATCACTCGGGGTTGCAGCAGTTGAAGAGAAAGCTCACCATCACTTTCACAGATCACCTCACCTCAAGAATTGCAACCTAGTCTACGTCAGCAAATTAAAAAGATATCCAAGTTTATGCTCTTACTTGAACATACCTGGCTTGTTGCAACATTGCTCATAATAGCCTGTTCTCTGCCTGCACCTCTCCTCTTCAAAGACTTGTGACGAGGAACTGAATATAAAAAAGCCAAGAAACACACATTCAAACTCCAGGAATGTTATGAAAAATGCTACATGTGGGGATGAAGAGATAAAATGTAGCTAAATAATTTATTCAAGTGTAATAAGTACTGTCATAAAAAGTGAGGACACTAAAACTGAGCATGCACATGAGATATTACTTAAAGTTTCACTTGGGAGAAATGCACAGCATTATCCTCGTAAACAAAAACAAGAGAAACAAAATTAATCAATTCACTACTATTGGGATTGCTAAACAGATAAATTGTAAGAGCTTGAATATGATCAATATTTGGGTTGGATAGAATTTATGTTGAGTATTAGAGACGAGGTAGGAACTTAGTGAGGAAATGGACTTAACCAAATTGGTGAACACAGGAGGAAATAGAATGGTAACAGGATAATTTCATGCCCTTTTTCAAGAAAGGTTGCTTGAACAAGCGAGTAAATTTGATCCCACCTAAAACTCTAAGCTGTGCAACAGCCATCCAGGAAACGTGAAGGAAGTCTGGCTTTCTAAGGAGAAGGTTATTCATTTTAGTGGGAAGAATAGAAAAAAGAGAGAGCCGATAATGTGGCAAAGAGTAGTGGGAAGTCAGAAGATTGGGAAGGCTATAAAAACAAACAGAGGATAACAAAGAGAGAAATAAGGAAGGAGAGGATCAAATATGAAGGTAGGCTAGCCAGTAACATTAGGAATGATAGTAAAAGTTTCTTTAAATACATTAAAAACAAACGGGAGGCAAAAGTAGACATTGGGCCGCTCCAAAATGACGCTGGTAATCTAGTGATGGGAGACAAGGAAATAGCTGAGGAACTTAATAAGTACTTTGCGTCAGTCTTCACAGTAGAAGACACGAGTAATATCCCAACAATTCAGGAAAGTCAGGGGGCAGAGTTGAATATAGTTGCCATCACAAAGGAGAAAGTGCTAGAGAAACTAAAAGGTCTGAAAATTGATAAATCTCCCGGGCCCAGATGGGCTACATCCTAGAGTTCTAAAGGAGATAGCTGAAGAAATAGTGGAGGCGTTAGTTATGATCTTTCAAAAGTCACTGGAGTCAGGGAAAGTCCCAGAGGATTGGAAAATCGCTGTTGTAACCCCACTGTTCAAGAAGGGAACAAGAAAAAAGATGGAAAATTATAGGCCAATTAGCCGAACCTCAGTTGTTGGCAAAATTCTAGAATCCATCGTTAAGGATGAGATTTCTAAATTCTTGGAAGTGCAGGGTCGGACTAGGACAAGTCAGCATAGATTTAGTAAGGGGAGGTCGTGCCTGACAAACCTGTTAGAGTTCTTTGAAGAGATAACAAATAGGTTAGACCAAGGAGAGCCAATGGATGTTATCTATCTTGACTTCCAAAAGGCCTTTGACAAGGTGCCTCACGGGAGACTGCTGAGTAAAATAAGGGCCCATGGTATTCGAGGCAAGGTACTAACATGGATTGACGATTGGCTGTCAGACAGAAGGCAGAGAGTTGGGATAAAAGGTTCTTTCTCAGAATGGCAACCGGTGACAAGTGGTGTCCCGCAGGGTTCAGTGTTGGGGCCACAGCTGTTCTCTTTATATATTAACGATCTAGATGACGGGACTGGGGGCATTCTGGCCAAGTTTGCCGATGACACAAAGATAGGTGGAGGGGCAGGTAGTATTGAGGAGGTGGGGAGGCTGCAGAAAGATTTAGACAGTTTAGGAGAGTGGTCCAAGAAGTGGCTGATGAAATTCAACGTGGGCAAGTGCGAGGTCTTGCACTTTGGAAAAAAGAATAGAGGCATGGACTATTTTCTAAACGGTGACAAAATTCATAATGCTAAAGTGCAAAGGGACTTGGGAGTCCTAGTCCAGGATTCTCTAAAGGTAAACTTGCAGGTTGAGTCCGTAATTAAGAAAGCAAATGTAATGTTGTCATTTATCTCAAGAGGCTTGGAATACAAAAGCAGGGATGTACTTCTGAGGCTTTATAAAGCACTGGTTAGGCCCCATTTGGAGTACTGTGAGCAATTTTGGGCCCCACACCTCAGGAAGGACATACTGGCACTGGAGCGGGTCCAGCGGAGATTCACACGGATGATCCCAGGAATGGTAGGCCTGACATACGATGAACGTCTGAGGATCGTGGGATTATATTCATTGGAGTTTAGGAGGTTGAGGGGAGATCTAATAGAAACTTACAAGATAATGAACGGCTTAGATAGGATGGACGTAGGGAAGTTGTTTCCATTAGCAGGGGAGACTAGGACGTGGGGGCACAGCCTTAGAATAAAAGGGAGTTACTTTAGAACAGAGATGAGGAGAAATTTCTTCAGCCAGAGAGTGGTAGGTCTGTGGAATTCATTGCCACAGAGGGCTGTGGAGGCCGAGACGTTGAGCGTCTTCAAGACAGAAATTGATAAATTCTTGATTTCTCGAGGAATTAAGGGCTATGGGGAGAGCGCGGGTAAATGGAGTTGAAATCAACCATGATTGAATGGTGGAGTGGACTCGATGGGCCGAATGGCCTTACTTCCGCTCCTATGTCTTATGGTCTTATGGAATACAGTATTTGTTAAATGTAAGGAACTTTTAAACGTTGATGTTCCAAGATTGTTGGTTGTCCTTGTACAAGAAGTACAGAAAACTGCAAGCAAAAACACCAATCGATTAGCAAGTCAAATGGCTTGTTGACCTTTTGGAAGGAATTTATGTGTAATCCTAAGTTATTTTTGCTATAATTGTATAAGACTTTGGTGAGTCCCTACCAGGTGTACTCCGTGCATTTTTCATCATATTAAAGGAAGGACATATCTTGAAGGCAGAAGAAAAAATCATTAAATTGACTTGCAGGACAAAAGGATTTTCTCAGGATAAGAGCTCCACTCTCTGGAGTTTAGAAGAAAGCGAGGTGTGCACATTGAATCATTTAATATTGAGGGGGCTTGATTAGGTAGATGCTGAGTTTTCCTTGACTGGAGAGTCTGGAACCAGTATTCTCAGGAAATTGAGTCTTCTATTTAAGACTGAGGTAGGGAATTTCTTCACTGAGGATTATGAGTCTTTGTAATTAACTGTCCCGGAGTGTACACTTGGTAATTGAGTATATTCAAGGTCACGACAGATTTTTTAGATGGAGGGGAATTGTGAGATACAGGATTGAGACAGGTAGACTGACCTTTGAGGTCAAAATCAGCTGTGACCTTATGAATGGCAAAGTAGGCATGAGTGGTCCGATAGGCTTTTGCTGCTCCTATTTCTTATATTCACAGACAAGTAGAGTGGAATGCTTCAGGGTTTGGTGTTCGTATCACTATTTTGAATTTTTGCAATGACTTTCGATTCAGAAACAATGCCAGAAGTGGTTTAATTTGCATGCTGTTCCAAATGAGGCGCAGTGGAATTGAAGGAGGCTGCTCAGCATTTACAAAATGAGTAGAGCAATATAAGATTATATTTAATGCCAAGCAGTTCAAGGTGCTGCATGTAATAAGGAAAAAGGACGTATGCATACTTAATACTTGAAATACCTCAGGGTGAGGTTGGAAAAGACCAAAAAGGTTTCTTGGACACAAACCTCTCTATATCCAGTGAATTCAAGCCTTGATCAACAAGGCCAACACAATTTGGAAAACGGTGGGATGGCAAGTCCTGAGGGAGTCCGAGAAAGTCGTGAATGAACTTTACAATGTCTTTTCAAAGCGCTTCTGGTGTATGTCTAATATTGGTTGCAAAGGAATGAGGGAATCAATGACTACTAGAAATATGGCAGTGAAATTTGTGTTCGGGAACAGTAATGAAGAAAGACTGGAGAAACATCAGTTTTTCAGCTGATGAGTCATCTGAGGAAATTATCTGCTGGAAATATGTAAAATAGGTAAATCATCGAACATAAGTGACTATAAGTGCAAGGATATGGCGAGAGGACACAGCTAGTAAAAGATAACTTCTAACTGAATTATGATCACTGTTCCTTCCCCCCCCCCCCCCCCCCCCCCCCTCCTCTTGTTGGGTTTGTCACAAATTGGTTGAAAGAAGTTTCCTGGACACACTGCATGAAGTCTTCTCCCTCAGTGTCCATTACATTGTTTGAATCCTAGTTGGTATTGGGATAGTTGAAGTCTCCTACTGTTATTGGCCTCTTGTTTTTACAGGCAGACATTTGCCTACACATTTGTTCTTGTATCTCCCTTTCACTATTTGGATGGTCTATAGTATACTCCCACAAGTGTGATTGCCCCATTTTTATTTCTGAGCTCAACCCTCAAAGCCTTATTTGTTGACCAGTTTAGTGTGTCATCCGCTCTCATAGCTGGAAATGATTCTTCAACCATCAGTGCTACTCGCCCTCCTTTTTTACCTCCCACTCTATCGTGTCTGATGATTCTATAACGAGGGATATTGAGCTGCCAACTTTGTCCCTCCTTTAGCCAGGTTTCCGTTGTAGCAAGACATCGTGCTGCTTTGGGTCTAGCTTTTTTGTTCATTCATCTACCTTGTTTGTAATACTTGCACTGAAGTATAAACAGTTTAACCCTGTCAATTTCCCTTGCTGGACATTTTTTAAGCTTGGCTTTTCTTGTAATTCCAAGCCTATCACTGCATCTTCTACATTGCTAGCTCATGTTCTACCTCCATTTGAATTTGAACTATATGATCCTACTGCTGGGATCGCATCCCCCAGTCACACTAGTTTGAATACTCCCCAACCGAACTAGCAAAAGCCCCGCCCTGCAAGGATATTGGTTCCAGCTCTGTGTGGGTGCAGCCTGTCCAGTTTATACAGTTTCCACCTTTCCCAGAACCAGTTTCAATGCCCCAAGAATCTGAATGCCTCCTGGCTACACCATCTCTCCAGCCATGCATTCATCTGGTTTAGCCTATTCCTGCTCTTGCAAGTGCGTGGAACTGGGAGTAATCTTGAGGTTGTTACATTTGAGGTCCTGCATTTTAATTTAACTTCCTGTACTTAGCTTGCAGGTCCTCCTCCCTTAATTTACCTATGTCATTGGTACCAGTGTGTACCATGACCACTGGTGTTCTCCTTCCCTCCGCAGAATGCCTTGCAGCCACTCTGTCACCAGGGAAGCAACTTGCTATCCTTGATTACGTTTGCAGCCACAGAAGTGTCTGCCTGTGTCCCGAACGATTGAATCCCCTGTCGCAATGGTCCTGCTAGTCGTTTTCCTCCTGCCCCTTTAAGCAGCAGAACCACCCACGGAACCGTGAACTTGGCTGCTGCTGCTTTCCCCTGAGAGGCCATTACCCCCACAACAGTATCCAAAGCAGTATATGTGCTTGAGAGGGGGTTGATCACGAGGGACTTAAGCACTACCTTCCTGAGTCTTGTACTGTTCCTGATGGTCACCCATTCCCTTTCTGTCGATGCAATCCTGACCTGCAGTGTGACCACCTCGCTGAATGTGCTATGCACAACTTGTTCAGCATTGCTTCTCTGAACTGCATCCAATGCAAATATATTTCTCAAATAAGGGCATCAAAACTGAATACAGTATTCCGGCTATGCTTTCATCAATGCCCTATAGTTGGAGCAAGATTTCCCTACAAATCCCGTTGAAGTAAAGACCAACAATTACCTGCATGGGATCCCTCTGGACTGCAGAATTCTTAAGTGCCTCTATTTAAATGAGATTCTGCTTTTCTGTTTTTCCTGTTGAAGTGGGAACCTCATATTTTCCTACATTGCACTCCATTTGCTATTTAATCTGTTTCACTCATTTAACCTCTCTATAGCCCTTCGTAAATCTCTAATGGCCTTCTGAGCATCTTGCTGCAAAGTTGTTTTTTTGGCAAAAATGTACTTAAAACATTTTGGAACATTACAAAACACTTCAAAATGGTCATTATTGAAAGTGCAGTGATCGTCAAATTTCTTGCAGACATTTTACACTGCTGCGGTGCTTCAATACAATTGTGATGCATCCTATATTTACTGTATACGTTCAATGTGAGTCACACAGCCCAAGAGATTCCATCCAATTTCCTTGGCTGAATGGCCTTAGACAGTATCCTTTCCCCATTATGTCCCTGTGACAGCTGTCCCAAGCTTTATTGCCTCCCTTGGCATCTTGAAATGTGCCAGTCTGCATCATTTGGTCGTAGGCAACTCTTTGCACTGGAAGATAAACAGGTTTTGGCCTTCAAGTTCGTGATCCTGCACTGTGGTTGATTGTCTCAGTGTGTCCCTGGAAATAGCCCATAGAACAGTGTGTCCTTGTCACAGGTCTGCTCAGGATGAACTGTGACAAAAACCACTGCATCTCTCTCCAGACCTTCTTACAAAGGCACATTCCAGAAAGATGTGAGTCCCACCGCTGCCACCTTGAAAACAATGTGAGGAGGGGTGAGAGTCTGGGCATGTAGGAAGCATTTGACTGGGAGGGCTGTTATGATCATGAGCCAAGCTGTGTCTTGGGTGTTTGTTTGAAAGACATTCTGCCAGATTACTTTGACAGTCTGCTCAGGAAACCATCAGACAGGAGCCACCATCCACCATTGCTTGGATCATTAAATAAGGCTGGCTCTTCTCCTGGATTGCAGTCCGTAATTACACTTACTGTTTCCAAGTTAAAAGTAGTTGTGCAAAGTTTTTGGAGGAGTGTGATCCTCAAAGAATTGTATAAAGAATGCTCTGACCTGTTTTAGATTTAGATGAAGGCAGTCTGATGCCTGAAATTTGAAAATATTGCATTTGCCACAAGAAAATGGTTTGAGGTTTTCTGTCGTTGATCCTGAGATGAACTTGCAACCTCATTTGTGCTGTTCCGCTGTAAACTTGAGGTCATTCAAAACTCCAGCAATGTCCTCACTCGCAGGATGCCCCATTCCCTGTCACCCTGATATTGCTGACCTGCATTGGCTCTCTGTCAAGCAATGGTTTTAAAATTTTCATCCTTGTTTTCGAATTCCTCCATGGCTTCACCATTCTCTAATCTTTTCAAACTTCAGAACTGTCCAAGATATCAGCACTTCTCCTGGCGTTTTGTGCAATCATCTCGGCCACCAATGACAGAAAGTGCTTTAGTTGTCGAGGCCCCAAGCTCTAGAATTCCCTCCCGACCTTGCTCTCCTCCTTTAAGACACTTTTTCAAACCTAATTTTGCGACCAAGCTTTTGGTCACCTGACCTATTGTTTCCTTTCGTGGCTTGGTGTTGTTTTATTTTATAATGCCCATATGAAGCGCTTTTGTAACGTTTCATTGTGCCAAAGGTGCCATTAAATGCAAGTTTTTATTTTTGAGGTGTTGTCCATGGGAACGATCCATGTTTACATCAGATCAAAGATAGCTGTTATTGACTCTTCAGCTTTCTTGCAATTGCATATTCAGTTGATTGCAGTTGGATTGATTTACTCTGGTGTCTACACCCAATAGATAGAAGTCACATAGAAAATTGATCTGAAGAACTAATATGTAAATTGAATTTACCTTCGCTTTAAGTCAGCTTTGCAAGTGAAGTAACCTTGTATTGTGCTCCACCTCTGTTAGCATTAATAATGTTGGAACCTTCTGTTCTTTTTCTTCCCTTGTTGCTCAAGCCCCTGATCTTGGGTAGTTTGGGAGTCAAAATATATCTCTTGGTGTAGATAGAGAAGCAGTTATACTTTTTTTCAGTGTTTCTGTAAAACATAATCATGGGAATGTAAGATATTCATGTAGCTAAACTTGCAAGTACTTGTATATCCATTTCACAATCATCCAAAAATGCATACACAATATATTTTTATTTCTAAATCTGCAGTCTTCAGAAATGTATTTTTATACCATGATTTTTATCCCCCCATGTGTGAAAAAGCAGATCTTTCTAATTGAAACAAAAATTTCCTCAAGGGCATGATCAATGTAAGAGTTTAAGTTCTACTTAATTTATCCTTGCCAAGACTCTTGCCATATTCCTGTTTTTTTTGCATGTTTATTAGTAGACAGAAGGTAGTGGTGTCATCAGTGAGTTGTTCACAAGTATTTCTTTCTCTTTCTGGCGATACAAAATGCTTAGCAGATGAATCTGTAATGAAGCTCAAATACAGGAATGCCTTGTTTTAGAGCTTCTATCCAGTGAATCTTTGCTTCCAATGTTATATGCAGGGATAAGATCTATTTTATATAATTAATGCACAAAATAATGATCAGTGGCATACATTATTGTGACATGGCCTTGCGCAATCTCACAACTTACTGGTGACTTTATTTTGGTAGTGATAGATTTCTTGGTTGCTATTTTGCCAAATGTTAGCTGGCAAATTAAATTTTTGTTTATTGGGATTGACTTAATACTAACACCCAGTTTAACTTTCTTACCAGGGAGACTGAAACACATTTCTCCTCTGATACTGATTTTGAAGACTTTGATGGAAAAACTTACAATCCAACCAAGGTGAAAAGCACTGTAAGTGTACCAGTCAATTCGTAGATTTGTTTTTTGCATGCAATACTGTTTGTCATATCCATGCTTTTGGGCTTCACCTAATGTTTGCAAACCATGTTTGTGAGAGCTGTGTATAATTGTATTGGCAATGCATGTTTTCTTGGTTCCACAAAGAAAATAGGCTCGAGATTATCTAAAATAGTTGAATTCAGTGTTGGGTCCAGAAGGCTGAAGGATGAGGTGATGTACGTTGAGCTTCTTTGGAACATTATCGCAGGTTTTGGAACTTGCGCAGCAGTGGGCATCACTGCAACACATCTGCGAGGTTGAGAGTTTTCGGTGTGGCATGTGTATGGATGTGATCACCCCACAACTCAAGCTTAGGCATAAAGGCAGAGAGGGAATAGGCGACTGCTAGGCAGTCAAAAAGGACCAGTGGTGCAGGAGTCCCCTGAATGCATCTCACTCTTCAACTAGTAAGAATTCTGAATACCAGTAAGAGTGATAGCTCCTCTGGAGTGTAGCCATAGCCAGGTTCAGTAGGAAGATTGAGAAATCAAGTGTGTTGGGAGATTCAATTATTAGGGGTGCAGACAAGTATTTCTGTACCTGCAAATGTTCATCAAGGATGGTGTGTTGCTTCCCTGGTTCCAGGATCAAGGATGTTGCTGAATAGCTGCTAAGCCCCCTAAGAGAGGAGGGTAAACAGCCAGCAGTCGTGATCAATATCCGTACCAGCAACGTCAGTAGAAAGAGGGATAAGCTCCAGACAGAGTTTAGGGAGCTAGGAAAGAAACTCCCAAGCAAGACCTCAAAGATAGTAATTTCTGAATTGCTCCCAGTACTATACGCTAGTGACTAAAGGAAAGAGGATGGAGTGATAGCTGGGAGCTAGTGCAGAAGTGAGAACTTTAAATTCCTGGAGCATTGGGACTGGTTCTGGGGAAAATGGCATGTGTTGAAAGGAAGGGTTGCACCTGAATAGAGTTAGAAATCTTGGCCTTGTAGGGCTATTTGCTTGTGCTATTATGGAGGGTTCAAAGTAAATTAGCAGGGATGTGGGTATCAGGAAATGTGAGCGAGGGAAAACAAGCTAGAGGGAATTGGAAGAGACAGATCACACTGGAGAAGGAAATAACAGGGTTAGACAGGGCAAATTATATAAAAATGTTCCCAATAGTGGGGAAGTCCAGAACTAGGGTTCATGGTTTTCCCCCTTATCTTCAAACTTTTTTAGAACTGAGGTATGGAGAAATTTCTTCACCCAGAGTGTGGCGAATGTGTGGAATTCACTGACACAAAATAGTTGAGGCCAAAATGTTGTATTGTTTCAAGAAGGGATTAGATATAGCTCTTGAGGCTCAAGGGAAATGGGGGGGAATCAGGATATTGAATTCATTGATCAGCCATGATCAAAATGAATGGCAGGCGGAGCAGGCTCGAAGGCCTGAATGGCCTACTCCTTCCAGCTTCTATGTTTCTATAGCAAAATGGCCCTTGGTGGAGTCAGAGCGAATGAAATAAGGACTAAATTGTGTTTATTTTGCATGTGTCTGAATATGCATGTGGTAGATAAGGTTGGTGAGCTGCAGGCATAGCTAAAGATGGGAATATGATGTTGTGACAATAATGGAGATATGGCTTTAAAAAAGGCAGATATGAGTCTTAAATATTCCTGGATAAAACTTCTTCAGCAAAGATCAGGAAGGAAAGAAAGAAGTGGAGTAGCAGCAGTGGTTGAGGAGAACATTTCAGTGCTGGAGAGAAAGGATGTGAAGGAGAGAATCTATTTGCTTAGCTAAGAAACAATTGAGGTATCATTACATTGTTTGGTGTATCCAATCGGCCACTATCGAGTGAGAAAGATGGGCAGAAATAAATTTGCTGAGGAACTGCAGGCAGGTGCAAGAGCTATGAAACAATTGTCAAGGAGGACTTCAACTACCCTAATGTAGGCTTGAATTGTAATAGTGGAACAGGCAGAAAGGAGGAAGAGTTTATGAAGTGTGTTCAGGAGAATTTTTGAGATCAGTATGTTTCTGACCCAATGAGGCAGAAGGCATTGCTGGATCTGATTCTGGGAAATTAGGTGGCTGAAATGGGTAAAGTTTCAACAAGTAGGCTTACGTTAACACTGCAATGAAGTTACTGTGAAAATCCCGCAGTCACCACAGACTGGCGCCTGTTCAGGTACACTAAGGGAGAATTTAGCATGGGAATGCACCTAACCATCTTTTGGACTGTGGAAGGAAACCAGAGCACCTGGAGGAAACCTGTGCAGGCTCAGCACAAGAGTAACCCAAGCCCGAAATCAAACCTGGGTCCCTGGCGCTGTGAGGCAGCAGTGTTACCACTGTGCTGCCGGATGTGTTAGCCAGGGAACGTTTAGGGGACAGTGATCATAGCACCATAAGCTATGGAAAAGGACAAGGAGTAATCCAGAGTTAAAATAATTAATTGGGGGGAAGAACTAACTTCACTGGGGTGAGAAGAGACCTAGTCCTGGTAAATTGGAATCCAGTTTGGCCTGCAAAATGTAATGGAACAATGGGCTGCTTTCAAAGAGGAGATAGTTTGGGTACACTGAGTGCATTTCCACAAGTGGGAAGGGTCAGATAAAATCCAGAGCTACCTGGATGACAGTGATGGAGAGTAAGATAGAGCAGGAAAAAAAAGTATGTCACATGAAATGAGAGTTTAAGTGGCGGTTTTCAAAATGTGGAGGGGTCAGGACAGAGTATGAAGAAGAGACTGACTGATAAAGTGAATCCAAAAGTCTTGGTTGGTCATATAAATAGTAAAAGGAGGAGTGGAGCCAATTGGGAACCTAAAAGGACATTTATGTTTATAGGTGGGGGATATGGCTGAGATAGTAAATGAGTACTTCGTGTCTGTCTTTACCAAGGAAGACAATGCAGCCCAATTCATGGTGAAAGAAGAGGCTGTTGAGACACAGAATGGGCTGCAAGTTCAGAGAGGTAATATTTGCTAGGTTAGCTGTACTTAAAGGTGGCAAGTCACCAGGCCCTGATGAGATACATCCAAGGATACTGAGAGAAGTAAGTATGGAAATTGCAGAGGCACGAGCCACAATCTTCCAATCCTCCTCAGATACAGGGGTGGTGCTCGAGGGCTGGAGAATTGCAGATGGGTGTGAGGCTAAGCCCAGCAACTATAGTCCAGGTGGTCGAACTTTGGTGGTGGGAAAACTTTTAGAAATGATAATTTGGTACAAAATTGACTTTCAGTTGGACAAATTATGGATTAAGGAAAGCCAGCTTGGACCTGTTTAGGGCATATCATGTTTAAGTAAGTCGCTTGATTTTTTGAGGTTATGGAGTGGATTGCTGATGGTCTTGCAGTTAATGGGGGACCACCTAACAGGCTTGTCAGCAAAGTTGAAATCTATGGAATAGAAGGAACAGTTGCAGCATGGACGCCAAATTGACGGGGTGGCAGGAAAGTATTAACGTATGCTTGGTTTTCTGACTGGAGGGTGATGTATAGTGGGTGTCCCCAAGGCTCAGTGTTCAGACAGATGTTTTTCTTCTTCTAGATTTATAACCTAGACTTTGGTATGTAGAACACAACGTCAAAAATTGTAGGTGACATGAAATGACATGGCAGTGAGGAGGATGGTGAAAAAATCACTTCAGCAAGCATGTGGAATTTGCAAAGAAGTGGCAGATGAAGCTTAATGTAGCCAAGTGTAAAGGTATTAAGTTTGGTAGGAAGAATGAGGTGAGACAATCTAAAATGAAGATACGGTTCCAGTAGGGATGTAAGAGAACAGGAACCTCTAGGTTTATGAATACAAATGATTGAAGGTGGCAGGGCAGGTTGGGAAAGTGGCTCGTCAAGCACACGGGATCATGGGTTTTATCAAGAGAACCGTAGTGTACTGAAGCAAGGAACTTGTGATTAATATTGGTTTGGCCACATCTGGAGTATTGTGTTCAATTTTGGACAACACATTTTAGGAATGATGTGAAGACACTGGACAGGGTGTAGAAATGATTTGTGAGAATGATTCCAGGAGTGAGGAACTTCAGCTATATGGGTAATTTGGTGAAATTGGGGATTTTAAGAAATGAGAGTTTAAATGGAAGTTTTGAAAATGTGCAGGAGTCTGGACAAAGTAGATGGGGAAGAATTGTTCCTATTGACAGGTTGAAAACCAGAGGATTTAAGGTGATTGAAGAAGCACTGGTGACGTGAGCAAATACTTTTTGTATATTGCTTGATAGGATCTGGAATGCTCTGCTGAGTGTATGGGGAAGGCAGATTCAGTTGAAGTCTTTGAAAGAGATTTGGCAAATTATCTGAATCAAAGCAATTTGCAGAACTGGGCCGCAATGGGCAGCACAGTGGTTAACACTGCTTCCTCACAATGCCAGGGACCCGGGTTCAATTCCGGCCTCAGGTGGCTGTCTCTGTGGAGTTTGCACTTTCTCCCCGTGTTTGCGTGGCTTTCCTTCGGGTGCTCCGGTTTCCTCCCACATTCCAAAGATGTGCAGATTAGGTTAATTGGTCACGCTAAATTCCCCCTAAATTTCAGGGGGATTTGTAGGGTTGATAAATGGGATTACGGGGATAGGTCCAGGGTGGGATTGTGGTCAGTGCAGACTTGATGGGCTGAATGGCTTCATTCTGCACTGTCGGATTCTATGAATCTATAACTGTGTGGGGAAAAAGCAGGAAAAGGGCCAGAGAACTGGGGCGACCACAATAGGCCAAATTGCATTCTTTTTGTGTTATAACTATTCTATGATTCTGTGAAAGCTTGATGGGGGCAAGAGGGAGAATTAAAATGTCAGGAGACTTAAAGCACAGGATCCTTTTGCAGACTGGAGGTGTTTCACCAAACAGTCATTCTGTCTGCATCTGATCTCCGCAGCGTAGAGGAACCCAGGGATTGAATACCAGATAATAAATTTCTAGAATTACAAGTTTCACTTGGAAGCAATGTTTCGAGCCTTGGATGGTTAGAACGTGTTACACCTTGGGGCGACACGGTGGCACAGTAGTTCGAAGTGCTGTCTTACAGCACCAGGGACCTGGGTTCAATTCCGGTCTCGGGTCAGTGTCTGTGTGGAGTTTGCACGTTCTCCCCTTGTCTGCATGGCTTTTCTCCAGGTGCTCCGGTTTCCTCCCACAGTCCAACGTTGTGCAGGTTAGGTTGATTGGCCATGCTCAATTGCCCGTTAGTGTTTGGAGGGGGGGTCAGCAGAAAACGTGTGGGGTTTCAAAGATAGGGCCTGGATGGGATTGTTGTTGGTACAGGTTCGATGGGCCGAATGGCTTCCTTCTGTACTGTAGGGATTCTATGTTTGCACGGGAAAATAGCATAGGAAAGGGTGGGCGTGTCGAATAATGCTTTGGAATGGACCAGTGTATTGGGGAGGGAATGGTTACCTCAATGCTGAGAGAGGAAGACAAGGTATGTTTGGTGGTGACAACGCTAGAGGAGGTAGGCACGGTAGAAGATGATTTCTTTCATACTGAGGGTGGTGGTGTAGAAGGTGATGACATGAGGACTCGTTTGTTCTGGGAGCATGGGAAAGAGGAAGAGAAGTGGTGTATGACATAGAACAGAGGCAGTCAAGTACCCTGTAAGCCATGATGTGGGCAGTCCTCAATTGAGAAAAATCGAAGACATTTCCCAAGTGTTCCTTTGGAATGTTGCATTATCCGAATAAATGCAACAAAGATTGAAAAACTGGGAGAAACGGAATAGGGTCCTTGCAGCAAGTTGGATAAGAGGAACCAAATCAAGATACTTTTCGGAGTTTGCAGGCCTATCCCAGAGATAGAAAAACAAGGAAGGAAAGGGTTGAGCTGAAGCTGGGCCATGTGAAGGTATGAAAAAGAGGGAAATTGGAAACAAAGTTGATGTTGATTTCCAAATCAAGGTCAGGGCATGAAACCTTAACAGTCTTTATCAAAGTACCAGACAAAGGCGAGAGGGGAAACCTCAGGTCTGGAACAAAGAAATTCCATATATCCCCACAAAGACAGGTATAGCTATAGGCCGTGTGTGTACTCATAGCCATGATGTGGAGATGCCGGCGTTGGACTGGGGTAAACACAGTAAGAAGTCTCACAACACCAGGTTAAAGTCCAACAGGTTTATTTGGTAGCAAAAGCCACTAGCTTTCGGAGTGCTGCCCCTTCATCAGGTAAGTGGGAGTTCTATTCACAAACAGGGCATATAAAGACACAAACTCTATTTACAAAATAATGGTTGGAATGCGAGTCTTTACAGGTAATCAAGTCTTAAAGGTACAGATAATGTGAGTGGAGAGAGGGTTAAGCACAGGTTAAAGAGATGTGTATTGTCTCCAGACAGGACAGTTAGTGAGATTTTGCAACTCCAGGCAAGTTGTGGGGGTTACAGATCGTCTTGGGCACATGAGGACGGCCTCAACCGGGATCTTGGGTTCATGTCACACTATCTGTAACCCCCACGACTTGCCTGGGCTTGCAAAATCTCACTAACTGTCCTGGCTGGAGACAATACACATCTCTTTAACCTGTGCTTAACCCTCTCTCCACTCATTGTCTGTACCTTTAAGACTTGATTACATGTAAAGACTCGCATTCCAGCCATTATTCTGTAAAATGCCCTGTTTGTGAACAGAACTCCCACTCACCTGACGAAGGGGCAGCGCTCCGAAAGCTAGTGGCTTTTGCTACCAAATAAACCTGTTGGACTTTAACCTGGTGTTGTGAGACTTCTTACTGTACTCATAGCAACATCTTTTATTTCAGTTCTGCTTTTGTGTCTTCTATTGTCTGGGTACTTGTGCAGATGTAATGGAGGCAATGAAAAGCATGATGAACGTTGGAAAACAAGTTCACTGGATTTTATAGATCTGACAAATATTTCTCTGGCTTTTGTAACTTGAATCCAAATATCTTAAATTTAAACTTTCCTACCATTTTCTGCTGTACAAAATATGGCAGTGGAATTGCATTTTGAATGGGAAGCACAGACTTTCAAAGCGATTCCAATCTTGGTTCCTTCATGAACTAGAGTTTTAAACTGGGACAATCATGTGGTTGGATTGATAGGCAGGTTGAGGAGAAATTGTAAGACTGTGTAAATTATATGAACTGTAGTCGGCTATAGGAGCAGTTCCCTTTTCCCTTTTATTATATTTGGTGATATTTGTTGCCTTTTTTCTTGTATATTTGAGAGAAGAATCGCTTTTAAGTTTTCCGAATCTTAAATTCTGCTCCTAATCAAATTAGGCCACATCAAGTGCTAAAATAACACTGTCTGCAAATTTGACATGGTAACATTTTCTGCCAGGACCTTCAGATGAGGTTGCAGGACTTGTACGGTGACATTTGAGTTTCTCTTGTGAATGATTGAACTAGACGATCAAGTTCACCATGAGCAGGACTGGACCATTGGGCCCCCTCGAACTTGTTCCCAAATTCAGTTGAATCATGGCCTATCTGTACCTCAGCTCTGTTTACTGACCATATATATATCTCTCTATACCCTTCTCTCAGAACTGGCCGACATCAGCCGTGAAAATTTAAATTAACCTTGCATCCATGGTGTGAGTTTCTGATTTCCATGATGTGCTGTGTGAAAATCCACGTGCTGTTTTCACTCCCAAATGGACTCGCTCTTTTAAAAAAAAAGTATCATTATGCCCACTTGTATTGGATTGCTCCACCAGAGAAAATTGGGGATCAACCATAGCAAATCCCTTAATTAGATTGATTAGATCAATCTTCAGCCAGCTGAATTCAAGGGAATATTATCAAGCTTCGGGATCCCAACCTGATGATTTAATCCTTTAAGCTCTGGTATCATTTTGGAGACTGCATTCTACCTCTTCGAAGACTAACATATTTTTCCTGGATGATCCAGACTCATAGTCATAGAGATTTACAGCATGGAAACAGGCCCTTCGGCCCAACTTGCCCATGCCGCCCTTTTTTTTTTAAAACCCCGAAGATAATCCCAATTGCCCGCATTTGGCCCATATCCCTCTATACCCATCGTACCCATGTAACTGTCTAAATGCTTTTTAAAAGACAAAATTGTACCCGCCTCTACTCCTACCTGTGGCAGCTTGTTCCAGTCACTCACCACCCTCTCTGTGAAAAAATTGCCCCCCTGGACACTTTTGCATCTCTCCCCTCTCACCTTAAACCTCTGTCCTCTAGTTTTAGACTCCCCTACTTTTGGGAAAAGATATTGACTATCTAGCTGATCTGTGCCCCTCATTATTTTATAGACCTCTATGAGGTCACCCCTCAGCCTCCTACGCTCCAGAGGAAAAAGTCTCAGTTTATCCAGCCTCTCCTTATAACCCAAACCATCGGTAGCATCAGAGTAAATCTTTTCTTCACTCTTTTTAGTTTAATAATATCCTTTCTATAATGGGGTGACCAGAACTGCACACAGTATTCCAAGTGTGGCCTTACCAATGTTTTGTACGACTTCAACAAGACGTCCCAACTCCTGTATTCAATGTTCTGACTGGTGAAAGCAAGCATGCCGAATGCCTTCTTCACCACTCTGTCCACCTGTGACTCCACTTTCAAGGAGCCATGAACATGCATGCCTAGACCGCTTTGTTCTGTAACTTCCCCAATGCCCTACCACTAACTGAGTAAGTCCTGCCCTGGTCAGTCTACCAAAATGCATCACCTCGCATTTTCAATTAAACTGCATCTGCCATTTGTCAGCCCACTGGCCCAATTGATCAAGATCCCGTTGCAATCCGAGATAACCTTCACTGTCTACTGTGTCACCAATTTTGGTGTCATCTGCAAACTTACTAACCATGCCTCCTATATTCTCATCCAAATCATTAAGATGACTCAACGTTAGCTCCATTCTCTCTCCACAGATGCTGCCCTACCTTCTCAGATTTTCCAGCATTTTCTGTTTTTGATGCAGATTCCAGTGTCCACAGTAATTTTCTTATGTCTTTCCTGAGGTTTGACACTGAACAAGTGATTTCTGATCAACGCTGTGTCACTGAAGCATCATTTACTCACTTTTGACCTGAAGGTTTGACTCCCAATCCTCTTGAAATAAAGGCCAACATTCCATGAGCATTTTTATTGTTTGTTGCACTTCTGCACATTTGGTGATTTGAGTACATGAACACAAGTGCCGTTCCATAGATCCTTGTCTCTCACCATTTTAAACAATATCTGGTTTGCAGTTCTCAGATCTAAAGTAGACCTGATACTTCACTCTATTGCACTCTTACGTGTCATTGTTTTGCCTACTGCTGTGGTCTGCCTGCGTCCCTTATTGACTTTGTGTCCTCCTATGCACAATTCACTTGCCCTCCAGTGTCAATTGCAAAATTGACTCTTCGCTGAATATGAATGGGTTGGATTTTATAGTCAGTAACAAGGCCAGTGCACCCTGGATGAGAGACTGCAACTTCAGGATTTCCACAGGAATCTACGTGTGCCCAATACCCTGAAGTTGCTGTTACTTGCAGAGGGGTTATGATTAAGAATGGCAACAGTTTACTGTCAACTACCCCACAAAATCTGACCCAGTGAATGATTTGAGAATATGCAAATTCTCTATGCCTTCATTTAAATCTCTCGGGCTCCAACTGTGCTAATTTAGCTTATTGCAAGGGGTTGCAGTGGATGATGGCAAGAGAGAGAGGAAATTCAATTCTCCTCAATCAGTGGATTCTGCAGGTGAAAAATCAGTCAGGTTTGCTGATTGTCTGATAGAGAGTAAACGCTGTTGGAGGTGTATGTGTCTGATGAGAAGATCTGAGTGGTGCATGCTTGGCTAAAGCACTTGGATTCCAGCAAGAAATGGAGGGCCAGAAGATTCTGTAAGGTCATTTCTGTGTGGATCCTGATGTGGGTTGGTAGGAGGAACATTGCAGGCTAAACAATGTTAAGTAAAACCAATATGTAGAGTGAGTCCCTCACACCATGAAGACAAATCACAGGTGAGAATAAATTTAAAGCGAATCCTCTAAACTTTTGGAGGATATTCAAACTTATCATTACTGCTCGTCAACATCGGAACCCATTAATGGCTCAGTGCTAACCTGTAAGACTCAAAGCAGAGGAAGCTGCCACCCATACCCAATGTTCGCATCAAAGAATGATAACTTAATGATGCTTAACATTATTTTTGAAGAATGCAACATTTTTCTAATATTTAGTTACGCCAAAGCATGTCACTAATAAGGTAACTTTCCTTGTGATATTGTGAAATGTCTTGTGTAATAAACTTATTTTTAATTTTTAGTCTAAAAAGGCAAAAAAAGTTTCTGGAGAGAAAGGAAATAGTGGAAATGGTGCAAAACCTGCAACAGGCATGAACCGGATGAATGGACATCACCAACAGAATGGGGAAGTGGAAAACATGATGTTATTTGAAGTTGTGAAATTGGGCAAGAGTGCAATGCAGGTAAAGTTTATTAGACGAATGATTGAGCAATTAATTTGTTTTCCAGTATGGGAAATCACTGTACAAAATCTATCCAACATCTTGCAGGGTGTCTAACATTACTGCTGTTCTAACAAAGCATCATCGTCGAGCAAATGAGCAACACAATCCTACCATGAGGCAGCTGCAGCTTGTCAGTATCACTTGCCACTTTGTGTACAAATGAGAAACAGATGCTGCAAGGAGCTGCAATTCCTGGGTTTTAATTAGCTATTTTCAGTTCATTTTTGTTTAGTGATGACAAGCTGATGAAGCAAAAGTGCATTATCAAAGTGATAGTAGAGGCAGTATCCTTTCATTAATTATAATACTTATTGCCTTTTGGCCTATTTTGTGGCATGAGTTGATTAGGAACGTTCTGGTTTTGCCAGGATTGCTTGAATGCTGAGACAAAATGGTCTTTTTTGAATGCAAAAGTAGGCTAACAGTCCTACTGTTTTCGCAGAGTATATTTCTTTCACTTGGGTCGTAGCCCTTCATCCCGCCCCTGAGCAACCCCCCTTCGGCCTGCCCCATGACGCAGCGTCTCCTTTGCCCTGCCGCCCGCTGCCCCTTAGGCCCCCCCCAGCTGCCATCCTCTACAATTTCTCCCTGCTCAGCAATGTTGACTTCGTCCTGCGTTTCCCTGCCCCACACTCACCACACATGCCAGTTTCTCTCTTCGTCTCTCTCAAAGATTGTGTTTTTCGTAATATTGCTGAGATGTAAGGTTGTAATATTTTTGAACTTCTGATTAATACCATTCTTTCCTACTTTCATAGTCTGTTGTAGATGACTGGATTGAATCCTACAAGCATGACCGGGATACAGCACTTCTGGATCTTATAAACTTTTTCATTCAGTGTTCGGGCTGCAAAGGTTGGTTGTGGTCATTTTAAAAGTCAGTTTATGTTTGGATCTGGTAGTCTGAGTATCAGTCCGTAGCATTTCCTATAATCTTGATTGCGTTCTGTCTGAATACTTTTGAGTTTTTCCTCAACAGATTGGACCAAGTGTTGAACAGATATTTAATGTCACGAGGGGACATTATTGAGGTTTCAACCAGCCTGGTCACATCCTTCTTGTTTAGAGCAAATTGCTGAATATGAGCATAAATGATATTTTGTTTCTTGTTGTTACCACCCTGTGGGGGATTTGGGTTTTCTATCTATTACAAGGGCTTAATCACCAAAAGCAAGTTTAGCAAGGGTTGGTGAGTGGAGATGCAATGACATTTTATGTTCTTTGCTTAAATGAAAGCAAATTAATGCATTTATCGAACTTAACTGTGATGTTATTTATCCTCCTGTCTTTTTGCAAGGATTCGTGTTTTTGTGCAGCATTTACACTTCATCATAGAAATCATAGAAACCCTACAGTGCAGAAGGAGGCCATTCAACCCATCGAGTCTGCACCGACCACAATCCCACCCAGGTCCTACCCCCACATATTTTACCCGCTAATCCCTCTAATCTACACATTTTAGGACTCTAAGGGGCAATTTTTAACCTGGCCAATCAACCTAACCCGCATATCTTTGGACTGTGGGAGGAAACCGGAGCACCCAGAGGAAACCCACGCAGACACGAGGAGAATGTGCAAACTCCACACAGACAGTGACCCGAGCCGGGAATCGAACCCGGGACCCTGGAGCTGTGAAGCAGCAGTGCTAACCACTGTGCCACTGTGCCGCCCCGTACACTTAATTGTAACTTTGATATCCCGCGAGAAATTGTTAGGTTAAGAACCTCAAGTTGATAGTCCTAGGAAAGCTTTGCTATTCTTGTCACGATCCAAGATCTCTTCGAAAAAGAGTAGGCTAAAATGATACGTTTGCCCTCTGGCAGTAGAAATGATTTCTTCCTGCCGTCCAACATTGTTGGACCCCGAAGCAAGGTGTTAACATATCGGGTCAGTCCATTCTCTAACACAGCAAAGATGCAGTATGTTGATTCTTGGCTAATTGCAGGCACTTCGAAGAGGCAAGCATTGTTTGTGAATTATTGATGCTAATACTGGTCCATTAGAATGAAAAGAACTGATGTCCAAGTGTTGTGATGGTGCTTTCCTTCCCAATCCAAGGAAACTAAATAAGACACAATTTGTGACTCGAAGAGTTGGTGGAACTTAAGCCAAACTGATTAAGTTCATACTTGAATCTGTTTTGATGTCGATGCAACAAAAACCTTTCTGCACAATTACTCTGCAAAAAGTGTGAGGTCTTAAAAGTACATAAATGTAGCTTCTACATTTGCTCATATCTTTTCTTACACCCTACCTATGACTGTAACACTTCAATCTACACCCTCTCCTTTTCTTCTCTATGTATTCTATAAATGGTATGCTTTGGCTCTGTAGCGTGCACGAAACAATACTTTTCCCTCTATACCAATACATATGATAATATATCAAATCAAATTCATCTGATTTGAAGTGTTTGAAAACATTTAGAATATTGACTAATAATTGTGACATTTTTGTCTCTTCTCTCATTTTAATTTTCGTTTTACTTGCATTCATTCATCGTGTTCTTGTTTTGTAGGTGTTGTAACTGCTGAGATGTTCCGTCATATGCAGAATTCTGAGATAATTCGTAAGATGACAGAAGAATTTGATGAGGTAATTTGCAACAAAATTGTTTTGAAAAACCAAATACTGTAAATAAAAATTAAATGCTGGAAAGGTATCGCAAGGCGAGCAGTATTTGCGGACCAAGAAACCGCTGTTAAAATTTGATGTCCTTAATTTTTTGACAGTACTTATGAATAGCCATCAACTTTTTTTTAACTTCATTCATGGGACATGGGTGTCGCTGGCTGGCTGGCCAGCATTTATTGTGCATCTCTGGTTGCCCTTGGAGGGCAGTTGAAAGTCAACTATATTGCTGTGGCTCTGGAGTCACGTATGCCAGACCGGGCAAGGAGGGCGGATTTCCTTCCCTAAAGGACATTAGTAAACCAGATGGGTTTTTCCGACAATTGACGATGGTTTCACGGACATCAATAGATTCTTAATTCCAGGTATTTTTTATTGAATTCAAATTCCACCATCTGCCTTGGCGGAATTTGAGCCCGGGTCGCCCAGAACATTGGCTGAGTTTCTGGATTAATAACGTAAGCAATAATACCACTCACTCGGCCATCGCCTCTCCGTGACTAAAAACATGAAATCTTTATTTTCATTATTTTTGATTCATGTCAGGGTTTCAGCAGGGGCTTTTGTTGACTAAGTTACAGCTTAAAAAAAAAACACGTATTGCTTTATCTCCAGCCATGAGACTGTGCTATCAGTGAGCGGTTAGTGAAGTTAAATTGCTACCATACTAAAATTTAAAATTTAAGGGACTGAAAACCTTTGGAAATGGGAAAGTTTTGGAATTGAAGTGAACAAAGTTGGCCATATCCAATGATGTATTTGGAAGTTCAAGTCAATCCAATTTTAAATTTCGCTATTTTGATTATATGTTACAGTTTTTATAGATTTTTAATTTATGTAAGAAAGACAGTCTGCTTGGCTTTGCTAAAAAAATTTCAAGCTTGAAGTTGGCTGTCTGTCACTAATAATTTTAATTGAACAAAGCATAAGAAAACCAAAAGCAAAATAACACTATTAAAGTTCCAGCAGTGACATTAAATCATGTTTACTAGTAGTTATTGCATGTTATTGCCTGGTATCTGAGGTTAATCGGTTTCACAATATATTAATCATGTTATTATTTTGTTCTTCAATGAAATGCTGAAATGGCTCGACAATTCGCATTGTCTAGAAGAAATATATACTGAATTAGAAGAAATATATACTGAAGGCCAGGTTAACCAAGCTTTTACTCTCGGTGAAAACAAAAATTGGAGTGTTAACTCAGTTAAGAGACAAATATGTTTAATGAACTTATTTTTGTGAGAATTTTACCTCCTCCCCCCCCCCTTCAATTAAAGCACTTCAAGGGTTAACGGCACAAAATAGCAGCTATCTCCTGCTTTATAACAATGCCATAACTTCAGTATGAAAATGTTATTCGTCTCCCTTTATCTCCAGGCATGAGGCCGTGCCACCTGTCGGAGGATGCTGACTGTCAAAGTCTGACATCATTTCAAACACATGTTTTGGGTTTTGTGATTTGCCATCACACCAGGCACCTTTTATATTCTGCACAAAATGCATATGATTGACTTTGTATGTTAGCATATTTGAGTCATGATCATTTAAAAAAAGTCATCTGCATTATTATAACTAAATTATTGCTTTCAGAGTTAAGATTAATTCCTCACATGATTTCTGTTTAGTTGTCTCTCTGTCTTGTTTTCTTTAACCAAATTTTGTCTCCTTATACTTTAGGACAGTGGTGATTACCCTCTTACAATGCCTGGTCCACAGTGGAAGAAATTCAAGTCCAGCTTCTGTGAATTCATCTCTGTGCTTGTACGGCAGTGTCAATACAGTATCATATATGATGAGTACATGATGGACACTGTCATCTCCCTGCTAACTGGGTTGTCAGATTCCCAGGTTAGAGCATTCAGACACACCAGCACATTGGCAGGTAAAATCCACTAATCAAAGTACGGAAGTTGGTTTTCTAAAGTTGTATATTTGTTGTATTATTTATCATTTTGAATTTATATTTAAATTAAGCTGGTTTGCATTTCATCTATAGCTTGCAAGTGTTCTCTTTGTGCAATGTTATGTTCTTTTCTCCATGTTAAAAAGTCAAAAAATATTCAAAAGCTTTGGTCCACTGCTTATGCAGCTATTATTGGCTGCAACTGTGCTCCGTATCTGTTGAGCATGTTGCCTTGATTGAGTGTTTTCCCCCTCATGAACAGGTGAAGAACATTTTCAGTTCATGCGACTGTGGCCCATTTAATATAAACGTGCCACCCAGTAATATATTTTCTGTGGCTAAAAAGTGAGTTCAAGACATTGAAAAACGAAATACGACCAACAAGGGAACCAAATGATATCGGGGAGGCAGGAATGCAGAGTTGAAGGCACAATCAGATCAGCTATGCTCTTATTGAATGGTGGAACAGGCCTGAAAGGCTGAATGGTCTACCCCATCTTATTTGAATGTTCGTAAATAGGGTCTGCAACCTACAATGCTAAAAATAGCATCATGTTTATGACTTAGAACCTGATTCAAATGAGGCTTACAATGATGAAGATTTTACTATTGGTGGAGTTAGCATCCTTGTGAGAACAGGAAAACAAAACTACTTGAGCGTAATTTTTGTGTTTTCAGCAATGCAAGTTGCATCCCAATAGCAATTGCAAGTGAATTCCTTAGTATTTGTATGCATAAATATTAAACTGTCTAACCATATCTATCTTACCTTTGTAGCTATGAAGCTGATGACAGCACTAGTAAATGTGGCGTTAAATTTAAGTATTAACATGGACAACACTCAACGGCAATACGAAACTGAAAGGAATAAAATAATTGGCAAGAGGGCCAATGACCGATTGGAGCTCCTATTGCAGAAGAGAAAAGAGGTCAGTGAAATATCTACGTCGCAACTAGTGGATACTTCGAGGCCATGAGACTTTTTTTGTTGCAATCAAAAGCAAGTAGCGGGATTTCCTTCATCAATATTTTCTCTCTTACTGTTTGTTAGTTTTGTGAATTTTATTCATGATTGACTGGTATTTCATTCAAACGTTCACTTTCTCCATTACCGATGCATGGTGGCCGCTGTGTACACCATCTGCAAGATGCACTGCAGGAAATCACCACGGCTTTTTTGATGGCATGTTCCAAACCTGCTCTACCACCGAGAAGGAAAATGGCAGCACCCCAACTTGCAACTATCTCATTGTTCCTTCGCTGTTGCTGGGCCAAAATCCTGGAATTCCTTTCCTGTACTTGGGCATGCACTGCAGCATTTCAAGGAGGCTGCTCACCAGCAACTTCTTGAGGGCAGTTGGGGATGATCAATTAAAACTGGTCTAGCCTGTGACGTCCACACCCCTCGGAAGAATAAATATATATTTTTTAAATTCCTGAATGCAGAAGTGAATGCTTCTTCACAGCCTGTGCCATTGTAGATGAATTGGTTTGTAAACAAAAAGAAAGTTGTCCCTGTGACTGAGCCATATAAACAAACTTGTTTGAAAATTATAACTATGAAGCAGTTACACGCACATCTGTGCATTTAACTGCTGGCTTTCATGTAAAATTTGCTTAAAGGTTAAATGACTTGTGCCACCCTTGTAATTTTTTTTTCATTGCACTGCGTTAGTAAATGAAATAAATGGTCAAATTTGGCGTCCACTGTGTTAAAGAGGCACTCTTGCATTATTAGGCAAGATGATTCAGCTACGCATTTTAAAAGCGTTTGCTGCACAAGAAACTGGTGTGGAATGTCAACATTAGCAAGTAAATGATCCTACACTTATTTTAAGAAACAGTGCTGTGGCTGCATAGATGCATGCATGTGGAAAACTTTGCAGCTGCACTTTGACAGTCTGCCAGTGTGACAAGGAGCTGACAACAGAGCATCTCTGGCAGCAGGTACTGTACTTAGTTGCTGTGGTGTAACTGTAGCCAGCAAAAACTCCCACTTACTTTTCCCATTGAATTTTAAAGGTAGAAACATAAGGTAACTTGGCCCTCTGATGTCTTGTCCCAATTACCACTTAAACTGATGCACTAGCAAGCTTTTTATTTTTCAGGGGCATCATAGTGCAATACATTATTACTAAATGAACTGTTGACTGAGCTCTGCTGATCCATAATTTAAGTACTCCTAACTTAGAGATTTTATAAATTGTGATAAGGGTAAAGTGTGCAGGTGGGCTTTAATAAAATATATCACAGTATATAGAAAAGAATTACACGCAAACTTTATAACTGGCAAGGAACTATGTCCCAAAACAATTTCCATTTTTGTAAAGTGTGCTATTTATAGATTTCAGTAGACCGATGCTGTCACAGATGGAGTTTATTGATTTTATTGTTTGCTGTATTTTAATGTGCCCGGTTAGTATGTTTTCTTAGGATTGAGTCTTTTGCCCCAAATTAATTATTTCGGCGTCAAGGTTTTATGAAATTAAGATAAAGCAAAGATTATTTATTGGTACACCCTTGCCCCGGAGGTTTAAACCCCTGACGCACATTATCATGCACACAAAGGTTAGGTGCAGGTGAAAGAAAAAAAGCTATGATTACAAGTTGGAACGATGTTAGTAAATTTGGAATACTGTTAGTTTCTCAGCTGGCCTCTGCAACTTTGATGAAGTGATGCTTTAGTTGGAGTGGAGGTCTTGCAAAAACAGAGCATTCTCAATAAATTGCGAGGCTTCTTATTGTTTAATTGCCAGGAACTCGACTCCCAGGTGAACCTGAAGTTACAACAGATCGGGAGAAGAATCCTTCTCTTGTTTTAAAGTTAGATACCCTTGGCTGTGTCGTTGTTTTGCAGCTGGTTTAGATGGTATTTCTAATGATGTGTCAGTTTCAGAAAAGCTTCTGCTGTTCTAATTTAAAAGTAGATGACAAACATAGTTGCCTTGCCCAATATGACCTGTTCGAAGTCCAAAGTCATTTTCCAAATAAGGTGGTGTGTTGGACAAGTAAACATCCTGTGCCGTGGCTTTTCGCACCCATGGTTTCTGCTCACCATGGTATTTGAGTTTGGGACATGGAACCATCACAATACAATGAAAGGTTGATGAAATCTATTTCCTATTTGTTTAGCATCCATTGAGTTTCAATGTCTTCATTGTCATTTCTATTGATGGTCCATCCTTTACAAAAGGAATGTGTGAATTTCACAAGTATCTGTGATTATCCATATTTTTATTTGGTCTTAACTTGAGTTTCAGTGTTGTCAAGCTGGATGCTACCAAGTCACATGATATACTACAGCCATCTTAAACAGCTTTTGGTGTCCACTTTTAAAACAAAAGGTAGCTTTAAAAGTTTGTAATACCTATACTGGGCATGGCCGATGCACTGTTACTCATCGTTGACTTTTCAGGGGAAAGAGTTTGGATCATGCCTTTAATTTAGTTTTAGCCTGACTTGCTGTGTTTTTGTATTTTTGTGCGCTATTTTTTTCGTTTAGGGGTCTGGAACTGAATTTCATACTTGTTTCTTTACCCCTTGTCTTTTAAACACCGGCATGGAGGTTTACTGGAATGTTATCTGGTTTTCATGGGGAGCGATTGCAATTGCTTTGTTTTTTCTAAATTAGAACTTTGAGCGGTTTGATTCAAGTTTTCAGGATGTTTAGAGGAACTTATAGCATTGGTAGAGAAAATCTGTTTCCCCTGCTTGGGAAATCTAAGACATTGGGGCGATGTTTGAAACTTCAAGCTGGACTTCGGAATGAAATTCGGGAACATTTAGACACGTAGGATGTTAGAATTTTGGAATTCTCTTCCACAAATGGCATTAATGCTACATTAATTGTTAATTTTAATTTTGAGATTTTAAAGTATTAAGGGGTATGGAACAAAGGTGGATATATAGAGTTAGCTTTCAGATCACTTAACTTAATTGAATGGTTCCCATGTTCCTAAGCTTCTGCTCAATTGTGGAGTATATACAGTACAATTTGTACAAAATTGGCAAAACTTGTGCGATTTTAAATGCAACCTCTGTCCCTCTAGTTCTAGAAGGCATATGGATTTGAAATGCCACCTCTTAGTTTCTTCCTAGACAGATGGTGCTCGACCTGCTGTGTTTAACCAGCATTTTTTGTTTTTATTTCAGATTTGCAGCATCTGCAGTTTCGCTTTTATTCAGTTGAAATGCTTCTTTCTGTGTAAACCCATTGTCAGCTGTATTGCTCAAATTGCCCTTCATTATAGCCAGGAAGTTTTTTTTAATGCAACCCCATTTTTGTCTTAAATTGCATTCTGAAATACTAACTAGTTCTGCTGCTTCATAGCAAGCTTTTATGTTTGGTAATATGCAAATAGGGTTGAGCAGAACAAAAGGTAAAGAAACTGGCAGAATTTCAGGTCTGATTTAAGTTTGGATTACGGATTGATAGCACCCAAAGCATAAAATCTAACTCCCAAGTGGTGTGAATTAATTTAGGATTAATCCATACCTTAATCTTTTTCTCTCTTCCCAGCTTCAAGAAAATCAGGATGAAATCGAAAATATGATGAATGCCATTTTTAAAGGAGTGTTTGTACATCGATATCGGTAAGAGCTTCAATTAGTCTTGTACTTTTGCATGATGCAGCCTGTAGCAAAGAGAAATTCTACATGCATGTTTGATTGTTTTATTGTAATTGTGTTTTTTTCCCCCCCTCAGTGACGCAATCTCTGAGATAAGAGCAGTCTGCATTGAAGAGATAGGGGTATGGATGAAAATGTATAGCGATGCCTTCTTAAATGACAGTTATTTGAAGTATGTGGGGTGGACCATGCATGATAAGGTAATTAGACCATTGTTTTTGTAAATGCTGAATGTGCAGATATGTAAAGAAATACTAAAGCTTGATTGAATTATTCCTGTAAATTATCTTGTATATTCTAGTGTAGAACCAAATGTGTATTTGAACACCAAGTCTTACCAATTAATTCCATGATTACAAATCTGCAATTTTGGATCCTAGGAGTGGGGATGGGGAGAGCCGGTCAGGAAGAGTGGTGTACATTAATAAGAGATTTTCTATAAAATTTTCCTGTTGTCAAGAAAGTACTTTTTCTGCCTTTTGCCACCACCTGCCACCCCTCAGTGGTAAGAAATGTACTTTGTTTTACAGCAAGGGGAAGTGAGGCTAAAATGTTTAACAGCTCTGCAAGGTCTCTATTACAACAGAGAGCTCATTCCGAAACTTGAACTTTTTACAAGTCGTTTCAAGGTTAGTTCATTTTAAATTGCATATTACTAGATTCATTAATCTAGTTTTGTAATTTGTACCGTGTGGTTGTTAGTATGTATATAATTAACCTAATTACTGGCACACATTTTTAGTCAACAAAACCTTTTTGTTTTTTTTCACACTCTTCAGTTCATTTTTTTCTCCATTATAAATTCTAATCTCTATGTTCATAAATGGTAACCGCTTATGCACTCGCTTTTATACTATCGTGCTGTATTCAGTGTTATCCATCTGCCCAGCTTCTCACCCATACTTCAAAGAATTTAATTGAAAACCTAAATAAAACTGCTCAAGTAAAGGATATAAATTTAATTATGTTAATCTAAAATGTATTCACTGTTGTTCTTGCATTCTCAGTACTGAAAGGTACCAGTGTCTCTCTCAATGTTCCAAAACCATGTCGCTTTCCATACAATACCGCCATTACTTCCTAATGTCGCTGCCAAAGTGTCTCACTTTTTCCTCTTCTCCGCTACTGCTAACCCAGTAAGCCAGCGCTGCCAAATCCAAGATTCCCACCTTGGTTAAAACCAGTGTGGTGCTATGAAAGTTCATGTATATAATGGCTGCTGAGCACAACTCTTCTCACTCTTCCCCCATTGGGATTTCATATTCCTACCTCTAATCTGCTCCACATCGCCTATTATCTTGTGCACAGAACCTGGTAAAAATCCAATATGCAGGTATGAATAGTTAATGAAGATCATTTGTTTATTTTGTAAATGTTATATTCACTCAAAAGAAATAGTTATGAAGGTAAATCGAGCAACTACAGGCGAATCAATTTAACCTTGGAAAGTAGGAAAGTGAATAGAAATGATAATTGGCATAAATTTTGATGATCACATGGATTTGTTCAAGGTAAATCGTGCTTAACTGATTCTGTTGCTTATTTATGCAACAGAGTTAATGAGGATCATGTTGTTTATGTGACTATATGGATTTAAGAAAAGGCATTTGATCAAGTGTCATCCAATTGTCTGACCAGCAGTTTTGAAACTCATGGAATGAAAGCGGCAGTGGCAATATGAATGCAAAGTTGGCTGTGGTAAATTGTTTTTTGTACTCGAGGAAGGTGTACAGTGTTGTTTCCTAGAGGGCGGAATGAGCCCCACTGCTTTACTTTATAACCTAATGACTTACCCTCGGGTATATAGGCCACAACTTAAAAATCTCAAATGTTACAAAATTTGCAAGTGCGCCGAACTGTGAGTAAGATGCTGCTCGACTTCAAGAGGACTAAGGTTGGTGGAATGTGGAGACATGCCAGATGAAATTTAATGCAGAGAAATAGAAACATAGAAGAAACATAGAAAAACTACAGCACAAAACAGGCCCTTCAGCCCCACAAGTTGTGCCGAACATATCCCTACCTTCGAGGCCTACCTATAACCCTCCATCCTATTAAGTCCCATGTACTCATCCAGGAGTCTCTTAAAAGACCCTATTGAGTTTGCCTCCACCACCACCGATGGCAGCCGACTCCACTCGCCCACCACCCTCTGTGTGAAAAACCTCCCCCTAACATTTCCCCTGTACCTACCCCCCAGTGAAGTGATTCATTTTGGTGGGAAGAATTAGCAGAGGCACTGCAAAGTGAAGGGTGCATTCTGAAGTGTGTTCTGAAACAGAGGGATCTGGAGTTATATGTACAACCATCATTGAAGGTGGCAGGGCAGGTTTAGAAAGTGGTTTAAAAGGCAAATGGGATCTTGTGTAAAGGCATAGCAACTTGAAAAAGTAAATAAGTTATAACAGACCTTTTTAAAATATTGGTTTGGCCTCAACTGGAATTGTTCTGGGCATTGCACGTTAGCAAAGATGTAAAGGCTTTGAGAAGTTGCAGCAAATATTTGAGTGATTTGTGTAACTAGTGGGTACTGCAGGGATTAGTTCTCGGCCTGCAATTTATATTAATGCCTGGAGGAAGGAACAGAATGTCAGCTTTCCAAATTTGCCAGTGATACAAAGATAGGTGGAAGGGCATGTTGAGATGAGGATATCGTGATTCTGCAACAGGATACAGATAGATTGGGTGACTGGGTGAAAACCTGGCAAATGAAGTTTAACGTGGGGAAATGTGAGGTCATGCACTTCTGGAGAAATCAAAAGGCAGAGTATTAACTAAATGGAGAGAGACTGCAGGTACGTGAAATACAGAGGGATCTAGGTGTTCTAGTGCATGAATCTCAAAAATCTGGCAGGCTGGTTGAACAAGTCGTTAAGGCAAAATGGCATTTTGGCCTTTATTGCGAAGGGGTTGGAGTTTAAAAATAGGGAGGTTTTGTTGCAATTGTAAAGGATGGTGGTGAAGCCTCACCTGAAAGACTGTGCACAGCTTTGATTCCCTTACTTGAAAAAAGGATATAGTAACTTTGGAGGCAGTCCAAAGGAGATTCATCAGGCTCATTCCTGGGATGAGAGGATTGTCCTATCAAGAGAGACTAAATTATTCCTTAGTTTAGAAGAGTTTTGGGTGACCTTATTTAAGCGTATAGGATCCTGAGGGGGCTTGACAGGGTAAGTGGTGAGATGTTTTCACTAATGACAGACTCGAACAAAGGGCCATAGCTACAAGATAGAGGGCTGGTTATTTAGAATTGAGATGCGTAGAAATTTCTTCTGGCAGAAGGTGGTGAATCTATTGAATTCCCTGTGCCAAAGGGTTGTGGAACCTGGATCATTAGAAGTATCTAAAATAGAGATGGATAAATGTTTGATAGTTCGAAGAGTAGAATGTTATGGGGAAGTGACACACAAAAGGAGCTGAGACTGGCATAGATCAATCATGATTGTATTGAATGGCGGAGCAGGCTTGAAGGACCTGGCGGCCTTTTGCTCCTATTTCTTGTGTTCAGGGCTGAGGGTCTTCAAGTTACAGGGAGAGATTGGGGAAGCTGGCGTTCTCGTTGTGGAAAGGAAATTGAGAGGAGATTTGCTAAAGGTGCATGAAGGATTGAGACAGCAAATTGAGGTAAGTTATTGGCTTTGAAGGAAGGTTTGAGAGCCAGGGGAGACAGATTTTAAATTAATTGGCAAAAGAACAAATAGTGACATGAGAAAGCATGTTTTTAAGCAGCAAGTGGATTGCTTGAGAGGGTGGTGGAAGCGGATACAATTGTGGCTTTCAAAAGGGAATTGGTTAAACACCTGAAATAAATTTGCAACTTCATATTCTTTATCTGGAGTCATTTTAAACAATAGCTGGGTTGTGGGGAAAGGGGAGGAAGGAATGCCAGTTTTTCTATACTTCCTGCTGCCTCAGTAAAGCAGCCAGCATAATTAAGGACCCCATACATCCCGGATATACTCTCTTCCACCACCTTCCGTCAGGGAAAAAAGATAGGAAATTTTGAGGTCATGTACCAACCAACTCAAGAACAGCTTTTTCCGTACTGTTATCTGACTTTTGAATGGACCTACCTCTCATTAAATTGATCTTTCTCTACACCCCAGCTATGACTGTAACTCGACATTTTGTACTCTCTTGTTTCCTTCTCTATGAACAGTATGCTTTGTCTGTATAGCGCACAAGAAACAATACTTTTCACTGTGTCCCAATACAAATTTCAAAAATAAATCAAATCAAATGATGGCCTCCTGTGCTGTAACAATTATGATTCTGTGGTAGTCACTGAAATTATATAGCAAAATAATGCTTCAAAAATCCAAAAGGCCATGTAATACAATTGAAGTTGGACATATTTGATTTCTGCATAAAAAATCTTAGGAATGCTATAAAAGATGATGTATTTGAAAATAAAATTTGTATGATAATGCTGATAGTGTGCTAATCAACTTAAATAAATAATTACAAGCATGTAGTGACTAGTTAATGTCTGTGAAAATGGTAAATAGTTGGAACATCTACACCCCAGTCAAGCATTATCGATCTACAGTGACTGCTAGAGATAGATATTTAAGACAAATCTCAAATAACCTGCACTGGAAGCTACTCATGCAACTTCTTTTGAGACTTTTCTGTATTAATGAACTATCTTCTTTTTTAGGATAGAATTGTTTCCATGACTCTAGATAAAGAATATGAAGTTGCTGTGCAAGCAATAAAACTCCTTACACTCGTTCTGCAGTAAGTAGCGGTTGTTATATTTTTCTTTACTAGATTTGGTCATGTGGCCTATCAGAATCTTTTTACAGTAATTGGATATTTATAATATTGTTTTGCCATTTGAGATGCATCCTTTCACTGACTCCATTGGGTTGGAACACTTCAGAATCTGTTTCATCTTCCATCAGATAAACTAATCTTTTATGTACACCTCTCCTAAGACTTAGAAGATTGGGAAAGCTTTAAAAAACAACAAAGAATGATTAAGACAGCGATTAAAAAAAGGAAAGATAGATTATGAAACTAAACGAGCTCTAAACATAAAAAATAATAGTAAAAGTTTTTACAAATATATAAAAAGGAATAGAGTGGCTAGGGTGAATGTTGGACCCTTGGAGGACGAGAGGGGGGATTTAATAGTGGAAAACGAGGAAATGGCTGAGACTTCAAATAGGTTTTTTGTGTCGGTCTTCACGGTGAAAGACACAAATAGTTTACCGAATATTAACGATCGAGTGTTGGTAGGAGGAGAGGTACTCAATACAATTATTGTTACTAGAGAGGCAGTGCTTGGTAGACTAACGGGACTGAAGGTGGACAAGTCCCCGGGCCCGGATGGAATGCATCCCAGGGTACTGAAAGAAATGTCAGAGGTAATAGCGGATGCGTTAGTGGTTATTTATCAAAATTCACTGGACTCTGGGGCAGTGCCAGCTGATTGGAAAACGGCTACTGTTGCACCGCTGTTTAAAAAAGGAAGTAGACAAAAGGCGGGTAACGACAGGCCGGTTAGCTTAACGTCTAGTTAGGAAAATGCTGGAATCCATCATTAAAGAAGAAATAGCAGGCCATCTGGATAAGAATGGTTCGATCAAGCAGACGCAGCATGGATTCATGAGAGGAAAGTTGTGTTTGACGAACTTACTGGATTTTTATGAAGATGTGACTAGTGCGGTTGACGGAGGGGAACCGGTAGATGTGTTTTTGGATTTCCGAAAGGCATTCGATAAGGTGCCTCACAAAAGGTTGCTGCAGAAGATTGGGGCACACGGAGTTGGGGGTAGGGTGTTAGCGTGGATCGGGGACTGGCTATCCAACAGGAAGCAGAGAGTTGGAATAAATGGGTGCTTTTCTGGTTGGCAGATGGTAACTAGTGGCGTGCCGCAGGGATCGGTACTGGGGCCTCAACTGTTTACTATTTACATAGATGATCTGAAGGAGGGGACTGAGTGTAGGGTAACAAAGTTTGCTGACGACACGAAGATAAGTGGGAAAGTGAATTGCGTGGAGGAAGCGGAAGGTCTGCAGAGAGATTTGAATAGGCTGAGTGAGTGGGCGAGGATCTGGCAGATGGAGTATAACGTTGGCAAATGCGAGGTTATTCACTTTGGAAGAAATAATGGCAAATTGGATTATTATTTAAATGGAAAAAAATTACAACATGCTACTGTGCAAAGGGACCTGGGGGTCCTTGTGCATGAGTCGCAAAAGCTCAGTCTGCAAGTACAACAGGTTATCAAGAAGTCAAATGGGATGTTGGCATTTATCGCGAGGGGGATAGAATATAAAAGCAGACAAGTCTTGCTGCATCTGTACAAGGCATTGGTGAGGCCGCAGCTGGAATACTGTGTGCAGTTTTGGTCCCCTTACTTGCGGAAGGATATATTGGCCTTGGAGGGAGTGCAGAGAAGGTTCACCAGATTGATACCGGAGATGAGGGGTGTAGATTATGAGGAGAGATTGAGCAGATTAGGTTTGTACTAGTTGGAGTTTAGAAGGCTGAGGGGTGATCTTATAGAGACATATAAGATAATGAAGGGGCTGGATAGGGTAGAAGTGGAGAGATTCTTTCCACTTCGAAAGGAAACCAGAACTAGAGGGCACAGCCTCAAAATAAAGGGGGGTCTGTTTAGGACAGAGTTGAGGAGGAACTCCTTTTCCCAGAGGGTGATGAATCTCTGGAATTCTTTGCCCACTGAAGTGGTGGAGGCTACCTCGTTGAATATGTTTAAGTCACGGATAGATGGATTTCTGATCGGTAGGGGAATTAAGGGTTATGGGGAGCAGGCGAGTAAGTGGAACTGATTCACTTCAGATCAGCCATGATCTTATTGAATGGCGGGGCAGGCTCAAGGGGCTAGATGGCCTCCTCCTGCTCCTGCTCCTATTTCTTATGTTCTCCGACATTAAGTCTTGTGAGTAGCGCATCTGGATTTCTTGAACTCCTTGCAAATAATTCTGAATTATCTGTTTTGTCAAGTCAGTCCTGTCAGCCTGGCCGTAATACTTAAATTATCCCCATTTGTATTTATTATACAAATGCTTACCTTTTGTTGAGTCTTCCAGAATAACTAGCATTATGCATACAGCTCCATTCTGCTTAAAGCCCATTCAGTTTTGAGCTTAACAAGTTGCTTTCTGTAAGCAGAATCAATTCATGTTTCAAATAGGTTTTGTGGCCTTTTTTAAAGTTGCACAAGCTATTAGTATTTGTAAAAGTGCTTGTAGTTAGTCTTTTCCCATCTTCAGCATGTATTTTCAGATTTGTTGAGATCGCTTATCGATGCTCATTGCAACCCTTCCTTCTCACTGATAAAGTAAATGTCACCACAGTTCCAGATGACCATAGGCTGCTCTCTCCCCTTTGAGGGGGAGAGCTGACTGGTGGTGATTTCAAAGAAGGAAAACCACACCTCAAGTGAGAGGCAAGGTTGAGAAGGCAGGCCTTCATGATTCACCTCAGCTGGTACAGGAATTGAATCCGTGCTGTTGGCATTGCTCTGCATCACAAACCAGCTGTCCAGCCAACTGAGTTACATCAATCATGGATATAAAATAACAGAACCCATCCCTTTATTCATATCTCAGGACTTGATCTCACTTCAACTGTGTTGTAGCGCCTGACCCACATTACAATCCATGCACTCCGCATTGCACGCACCACATACATGCTAGATTTCTCTCTCTCTCCCAGGTCCTAAACAACTCTGCTCTTCAGACGGAGGGTCTGAAGTACTCATTGCAACCTCCTCTTGGGTATCCCACATTGCAGAACACCTGTACTTTTAAATGTATAACCACAGTTTTGAAGAGAGACATGTGCAAAATTTTACCTGCAAATTTTGTATTCATGGAAACGATGAGCTGGATATTTGTGGAGTGAAATGGCAGCCAGGAATGGATTTTTGGATTCCCAGAGCTTCCCATATTTACCAGTGCAGGATGAAGCTTTGGGTTGGTGCATGGCTCTCCATAGCTTTCATGCCAACCTACGTACCTCCACATACACATTTTCTTATATACCCTCTGTCAACCTAGGCCCCACCACCCACACTCCCATGGTGCCTTATACTCTTCATGCCAACCTATGGCACTTCCATATCTATTCACCCAGTATTCAAATGGTACAGAGCCACTGAACCTTACAATATTGTGTCAACAAAAAATTTAAAGTGGTAATTCATAACTTTCTACTTTCTTTGGAAAAATGCTTTTACTACAGTATTATAAAAGTGTCACTCATCTCGATCCTTTTCAAGTATCAATAGCTGATACTGCAACACTTGATGCATTTTATCTGGTGTAAATTAACATGGTGCAGTGAACTGAATGGGTCACAAAGAGTGAGTTGTCAATCAAGCAGTGGTTGCCCCTGAGCCCAGCTATTTGGACAGACTATGGATGTCTGTTCTCTCAGCCAAGCCTCCTCATACATTCTTGGCTAAGACATCTGTTGGTCTGTTTTGAAAAAAGCTATGCACCAGGGAAACATTGCTTGATTGACAGCTCTTTCTCTGTGCAATGGATAGAATAGATCGCAATGTTTATTTGCACAAGGTTAAGAGATGTAAAGTGCTTGTAGTGTAAGTTCTTGTTACTTTGAAAGGTCTGAATGATTGGCACTTGGCTGTAGAAATTTTTTTTTTTAACTAAAGTTATGAATTAATTACTTTTTAAAACTGACTGCATTTTAAAAATAAAATTTGTCATATATGCTGTTGGCACGAGAGGGTTCAGTGATTATGGAGGGTCTGTATGCCAGGTGAGGGTATTAGGAACCATGGAGGGTGGGCGAGGGGGAATAAGCCACGAGTTGGTATGGGAAGTGGGTGGGTGAAGGCGAGAGGGCTGTTTCTTGTATTGATTTATTGTAATTGGAAGGAAGTCTTCGAGCACTGAGGCAATCCATTCAAACAGCTTATATCAGCATCTGGTGCCCATGTAGCTGCAGGATGATGTGCTGAGCAGAGAAATTTCCCAACTCCCGCAACCCGCCTTCAGGATGAAAATCCAGCACCATTTGTACAATGGTCTATTTGAGGTTGTGCGGTTGTTTGAATCCGTGTTCGATGATCCGGCACGGATCAAACAACAGCACAACCTCAAACAGACCATCGTCCGCAGCAAACTACCCAGCCTTCAGGGGAACAGTGACCACGACATCACAACCCTGCCACATCAACATCTGCAAGACATGCCGGATCATCGACACGGATGCCATCATCTCATGTGAGAACACCATCCACCATCCACAGTACATACTCTTGCGACCCAGCCAACGTTGTCTACCTGATACGCTGCAGGAAAGGATGCCCCGAGGCATGGTATATTGGGGAGACCATGCAGAAGCTACGACAACAGATGAATGAACACCGCTCGACAATCACCAGGCAGGAGTGTTCCCTTTCAGTCGGGGAACACTTCAGCAGTCACAGGCATTCAGCCTCTGATCTTGGGGTAAGTCTTCTCCAAGGCGGCCTTCACGACACACGGACAACGCAGAATCGCTGAGCAGAAACTGACAACCAAGTTCAGCACACATGAGGACGGCCTCAACCGGGATCTTGGGTTCATGTTACACTATCTGTAACCCCCACGACTTGCCTGGGCTTGCAAAATGTCATCAGCTGTCCTGGCTGGAGACAATACACACCTCTTTTACCTGTGCTTAACCCTCTCTCCACTCATATTGTCTGTACCTTTAAAGACTTGATGACCTGTAAAGATGCACATTCCAACCATCATCTTGTAAATTGAGTTTGTGTCTGCATATACAAAGAACAAAGAAAATTACAGCACAGGAACAGGCCCTTCGGCCCTCCAAGTCTGCACCGACCATGCTGCCTGACTGAACTAAAACCCCCTACCCTTCCGGGGACCATATCCCTCTATTCCCATCTCACTCATGTACTTGTCAAGACGCCCCTTAAAAGTCACTACCGTATCCGTTTCCATTATCTCCCCCGGCAACGAGTTCCAGGCACCCACCACTCTCTGTGTAAGAAATCTGCCTCGTACATCTCCTTTAAACCTTGCCCCTCGCACCTTAAACCTATGCCCCCTAGTAATTGACTCTTCCATCCTGGGAAAAAGCTTCTGACTATCCACGCCTCTCATAACCTTGTAGACTTCTATCAGGTCTCCCCTCAACCTCCGTCGTTCCAGTGAGAACAAACCAAGTTTCTCCAACCTCTCCTCATAGCTAATGCGCTCCATACCAGACAGCATTCTGGTAAATCTTTTCTGTACCCTCTCCAAAGCCTCCACATCCTTCTGGTGATGTGGCGACCAGAATTGAACACTATATTCCAACTGCGGCCTAACTAAGGTTCTATAAAGCTGCAACATGACGTGCCAATTTTTACACTCAATGCCTCGGCCGATGAAGGCAAGCATGTCTTCACCTGCATTGCCACTTTCAGTGACCTGTGTACCTGTACACTCAGATCTCTTTGCCTATCAATACTCCTTGGGGTTCTGCCATTTACTGTATATTTCCTATCTGTTTTCGATCTTCCAAAATGCATTACCTCACATTTGTCCAGATTAAACTCCATCTGCCATCACTCCACCCAAGTCTCCAACTGATCTAGATCCTGCTGTATCCTCTGATGGTCCTCACCGCTATCCACAAATCTACCAACCTTTGCGTCGTCCGCAAACTTAGTAATCAATCCAATTACATTTTCCTCCAAATCATTTATATAAGGTCCCAACACTGATCCCTGAGGAACACCACTTGTCACAGGCCTCCATTTAGAAACGCACCCTTCCACTGCTATCCTCTGTCTTCTTTGATCGAGTCAGTTTTGTATCCACTTTGCCAGCTCACCTCTGATCCCATGGGACTTCACCTTCTGCACCAATCTGCCATGAGGGACCTTGTCAAAGGTCTTACTCAAGTCCATGTAGACGACATCCACTGCCTTACCCTCATTAATCATCTTCGTCACTTCCTCGAAAAACTCGATCAAGTTTGTGAGACACGACCTCCCCTTCACAAAACCATGTTGCTTCTCACTAATAGGTCCACTTATTTCCAAGTGGGAATAAAGCCTGTCTCGAAGAATCCTCTCCAATAATTTCCCTATCACTGATGTAAGGCTCACAGGCCTATAATTACCTGGATTATTCTTGCTCCCCTTCTTAAACAAAGGAACAACATTGACTATTCTCCAATCCTCTGGGACCTCCCCTATAGCCAGTGAGGATGCAAAGATTTCTCTCAAGGCCCCAGCAATTTCCTCCCTTGCCCCTCTCAGTATTCAGGGGTATATCCCATCAGGCCTTGGAGACTTGGCTACCTTAATGTCTATCTATATGCCCTGTTTGTGAACACAACTCCTCACTCACCTGAAGAAAGAGCGAGACTCCGAAAGCTTGTACTGCCAAATAAACCCTGTTGAACTTTAATCCGGTGTTGTGAGACTTACTGTGTCTGTACTCAACATGGGCTTCTTCCCGTTACATCTGCTTCATCTCAACTTGGCAGCACATTTTTCTATTTTCCTCTGATCTACTTATACAACTTCTCTTTTGAAAGATCTGAATTTGGTCAGTTCCACACTCCAGCTACAATTTCTCTATTGGATTTACCAGTTATCAGTGTTAAGGGTCTTTCATTTTGGATGGTCGCACAAGTGCTTGTCTAACTTGATAATTTTAAAGACCTGTTTTCAGGATATTCCCAAGTTTCATTTAGCAAAGAGAAAAAAGAACCAACCTGCATTCTTTAGTTCTCTTCCCATGCCTCATGACATATGAGACGGACAGCGCACATGATTGTATCTGTTTCTGTGGCTTGCTTTTCTTGGAATAGGTCACCAGTCTGGGCGTCACTTCGCCATCAAGCATGGATAACCAGAATCTTCTCCCATTCTTAGGCCTGCTACAGGTGTATTGGAAGGATTTACTGCCAACCTGCATTACAATTATATATATTTTTGATGTGATTTTATTCTACTTCCCTTTATTCATAATGTCGATTGTGTCAGGACTTATAAAAATAGTGAGGTTCTGTTAATTTTTAATTAACTTCTCCAACATATATTGTATTTTTAACTTTGTTTTTTTGTGCATGTCAAATGTGCCACCATGATAATAGATCAGCTAAACAAGCATATCACAAATGCATAAAATAATGGCATTTCAGCCAAAACACTCTTAACTCCCACATTATTCTATAAGGAAACAATAGTTTGGTATATTCAATGTGAGCCACAGCTCAGTTGTAGCACTTTGGTCATTTAAGTCTGAAGGTTGTGTTTTCAAACCCAACTTTAAAAACTGGTGCACATAATCTAGGCTGGCACTCAGTGCTGCCCTGTTCAAGGTGTTGTCATTTGAATGAAATGTGAAGTTAAGGCCCTGCAGTCCCTGAGGTGGATGTTACCATGTCTACCCTGTTTACCAACATTGCGATAATGATTACCTTAAATTCCTTCAATGTGAAGTGCTTGGGGGGAGAGAGCTTCAAGGATCATGATTGTTCTTGAAATCCATATTTCATATTGGCACATTTTTCATAAAATAGCACGTTCTGATTTATTGAGCAATGCCTTGAGAAGTTTCTAGTTAGCTATCTAATGTGTGCAGTTTTGAAAATAATTTGAGCAACTAAATTTCATTCAGTGAGCTATGTGCTAAAGTTTATTTTGTGTAAGATAAAATAAGAGAATGATGTGTCTAATATTTAGCTTTGGCAATATTTATTCTATTGTCGATGTAACCTAGTATCAATTTTTGACTAGAATATTGAAGAACATTTTCTTAAGTTTAGCCTTTTACATTCTTTTATTTTTCCTACTATAGGGGTAGTGATGATGTCCTTACCTCTGAGGACTGTGAAAACGTTTATCATTTGGTTTACTCTGCTCATCGACCAGTTGCTGTTGCAGCAGGGGAATTTCTTTACAAAAAGTAAGGAGCAAAATCAATTTGAAAATATGTATAAGGGAAATAATTTCAGTTTCTGGCATGTAATTGTTTTCCGAACATGTTTGATAGAATTGCAGAATAAAACTGCAGTTATAAGTTCAGTTTGATTAAATATTGTTACTGTTTAACTAAATCTTGATCATATGTTTGATTTAAAAGTTGGGAAATCACTTTCAGAACATGAGTTTCTTGTTGTATTGCACGTGCATTAAGTTGCAGGGTTACTATTTGTATTTCATGATCTCTGATTAGTTTCTTGTGTGTTTTGTTGCCTATTCTGGTTTCTTGTGTTCAGAGCTAGCAAGTACATCATTGCTTACAGATTGTGAAGTTCCAGTTAGTTCTTAAACAAGAGCATAGATTCCATATGTCCTTTGGAGAATATTTTATAATAGTTAGGCAGGTATTCATAACACACATTTTACACATGCACAGACATTTATTTGGTGATATTTTCTTCTTGCTAAAATTAACTGGTTAACAATTTTGTGGTGACGATGTGTATTGATTAAAGGCATAACTGTAAGTCTTGTTCCTTCATCTTCAGAGTTATAGTATAGCTAACTGAACTCCAAAAATACTTGCAAACATTTAGATTTGCACATTTTAAAAGTTACTAATCCATTTTATTAGTAAGATTTGTTGATCTATGGTAATTGTTTTGACGGGCTGAATTTTTCTATTGATTGATTGTTCAACAAATTGAGCTTGTTAACCCTTGTTCTTTGGATGCTGCAAGTACCCTCAGTTGCACAATATTAATTATAAAGCATATCTAACAGTGCCATGGCACCCACCAAAATTCCTACTCAAGTGCTTTACTTGTGCCAACTGATGAATTGACTTGGTTCTTCAGTGTACATTGTTGCTGAGCTCTGTGATCTTGACATTCAGCTGTTGAGCTTTTTCAGTTCTCCCAACCTGCTCCCATGTATCTCCTACCCTGCAGCTGCTTTTCCTATCAACCTTCCGCTGAACCAGCAGTTGGTTAACTTTAATATACTATTGTCTTGCTAAGATGATCTACTATACTCGTTTAATCACAGCTGGATTTGTTGAATTAACACCAGCAATTTTAAGAGCTGGTAAAACTTTACCAAGTAAAGTTTATTTATTAGTCACAAGTAAGGCTTACATTAACTCTGCAATGAAGTTACTGTGAAATTCCCCTAGTCGCCACATTCTGGTGCCTGTTCAGGTCAGTGCACCTAACCAGTATGTCTTTCAGACTGTGGGAGGAAACCGGAGCACCCGGAGGAAACCCACGCAGACATGGGGAGAATGTGCAAACTCCACATAGACAGTGACCCAAGCCAGGAGTCAAACCCGGGTCCCTGGTGTTCTGAGGCAGCAGTGCTCATCACGGTGCCACCCCCATCAGAATGGTCATCTAAGATGTCACCTTTGAGCTGCTTTGAGCAATTATTGGGGAAACCACTTGGAAGAAAATCACAATCCGAGGCTTTGTAAGCGAAAGAGCTGCCTATTTAAATGGGTTTCACTGTGCTTGAATCATTTATAATATTTGGTAAATTGTAAGAATATTTATATCCCAATCAAAGGCTTGTTCAATATGAACTCCAAGGTCTTTGGAGCAGGCCTTCATTGAGTGAGTTTTGAGAGTTGTCATTGTGAAATCTGGGTGATGTATTTAAGAGAAAAAGTATTTTATTTTTTGATCTGATCAAGTTCCACTTCAGAAACAGTATCCACAGTTTTGAAGCAGGTTTAGCAGTTACTGCACAGGTCCAGAGTGTCCTGAGTTTGCTGTTCCCTCTGTGAAGAAGGATGCCTGGTGGTAAGAAGTGTCGAAAATCTGGTTCGGTGGAAGTGGTGAATGATGGAATGTAAATTGAAACACAATTCTTTTTAAACCTTTTAATTTTTTGGTGCTGTTTTGATGTTTTTACTTCTAAGGCTTTTCAGTCAGAAAGATCCTGATTCTGATGAAGGGACAGTAAAAAGAAAAGGAAGACAAAGTCCAAATGCAAAGCTTATCAAGACACTGGTATTTTTCTTCCTAGAGAGTGAGGTAGGTTGTTAATTACATCTCAACTTGAAACATCAAGTTTGTTTCCCTCAATGGATACTGTGTGACCTGCTGAGTATTTACAATATTTTTGTTTCCTTTCATGCCATCCAAAATTTGCTTCAAACTTTGGAACATGCAAAATAAAATCACTTCTTTACCAGAACAGCACTTGTTAAGTTATAGTAGTTAAATTCAGCAGTGTAATCATAAATTTCAGCAATAGTTCTTATAGGAATATTAATGAGAAGCAATGACAGCTTTTTTGTGCTGAGGTTCTTTAACGGGAAACATTCTGTTACTTAGAGCACCAAGAATTAAGCTTCTGTTGACTTGCATTTTAATGTAAATTAAGCAGGGAAAGGAGAATTAAATGGAAGCTCAGTTACATTATCAGAGATGATGCATTTGTCCACAAAATCTTAGTATTATTGCTTCCTCTGCTGAATTTATATCGCGCTGAAATCTTTCAGCTGATGTAATCATTTTATTTTCATTTTTCAATTGATAGCTGCACGAGCATGCTGCTTACCTTGTGGATAGCATGTGGGATTGTGCAACGGATTTGCTCAAAGATTGGGAATGTATGGCTAGCCTCCTTTTGGAAGAACCACTCAATGGGGAAGAAGGTAAAGTATGCACTTAAATCACTTTGTGAAACTTCACATTTGTATATAAATTTTGAACAGTGAAATTGAATTGTGAAAAATGTATTTGAAATAAGTCAGAAAAAATAAATACTTGAATCTGAAAAATAATTCAGCGATGACTCAAATGCACTCGTGCTACAATCGAAAGAAGAACCACTACCTCTCCTGATGGCCTGATTTGTAATTGTATTAAGTAAAGTAATTTTGATTTGTATGAACCAGAAAGGCTTCAGGTACATATCATGATTTCATGTGGGTTAGTGATGGGGCTGGAGTTTGTGACCTTGGAATCCTGTGGATTAGGGAGCAGATTAATTTGATGTGACTTCATGCTGCTGATTACCAATCAATTAACTCCTGTCAGGAAACACAGATATGAGGATAAAGGTTACCTTTGTTGCTCTATCCATACAACTGATTAATCAGTTGCCATTTACCAGCAAAGTACACACAGTTTGTTCCCTATATAGGCCAGCGTGCATGTTCCAAAACAAATGTAAAGAATTTTGGATAAGATGCAGCAAAGCTCCTGCCACCTAATTTATTGTCTACAGTATGCAAAAAATAGGGCTGGGATAAATGTGGAAAGGTGGGGTTGCTGATCCAAACTTAAACCCTCGAATATCTTTGCCCAGTAACCTTAGCTCAGTTGGCTGGGTGGCTGGTTTGTGCTGGAGAGCAATGCTAACAGTGCGGGTTCATTTCCTGTACCTGCTGAGGTTATTCGTGAAGGCCCTGCCTTCTCAACCTTGCCCCTCGCCTGAGGTGTGGTATTCCTCAAGTTAAAATCACCACCAGTCACCACTTATCACCACCCCTTTGAGAGGGAGAGCAGCCTATGGTCATCTGGGACTATGACGACTTTATCTTTACCTTTGTATCAGAAATATCATTTTATTAAATGTTATTTTAAACTTTTATACAGGCATCTTGTTGTGGTATATTAGAACAGTTGTGATATGATGAAATCCGGAAGTTAGAAGTAATGATGCAGCCATAATCAGCTGTATCAGCTCAAAAATTTAAATGGAATAAATGAACTAAATATGGAGTATAAAACTGGTTTTGGTAATGGTCGCCATCAAACTTCAGATGTTGTGAAAACTAAACTGATGCACAATTCTGTCATCCTTAGCTGGTCTGTGCCAAAATAATATGGCTGACTCTTAACTGCCCTCTGAAGTAGTTGAGCATGCTGCTAAGTTATATTCAAGAAAATGGCCTCAGCATAGCCTTCTCTTTAGCAATTAGAGATGGGCAATAAATGCTGCCTTTCCTAGTGAAGAGCACTTGTCATGCATGAATTAAAATTGTAAGGTGCATCTCATTTTCGTAAAGGAAGATTACAGCTAAAACAAAATTATTTTTCGTGTACTCTAATATTCCTCACTCAGTACATTTCACAGGGGCAGCTTTCTAAGTGCTGTTAATTTTTTTCTGGCAGTGGGGGCGGGGAGGGCAGTCGGGGGTAGTGTTGGTAGAGTCAGCAAGTAATTTTCACGTTCTGATTTATAGTGTGCACTGGAATAAACCTAAACCTTTTCCATTTATCTCCTGACTCAACAATTATTGATTTTGTCACATGGCATCACCAGTATCCCAAGTCAAGAACAACTTGTATTTTTATAGTGCCTTTTGCATTGTAAAATGTTGCAAGGTGCTTCACAAGTGCGAAGTAAATTTTAAAAGTTGGCACTTGTTATTTTTTCATGCAATTTGAGCATGACTGACAAGACCTGCAATTATTGCTCATGTTTGATTGTCTCTGAGAAGGTGGTGGTGAACCGCTGCCTTAAATTGTTGCAATCCATCTGCTGCAGATATACTCTCAGTGCTATTGGGAAGGGCAGTTTAGGAGTTTGGACCAATGACCTCAAAAAATGGGGAGTTGTTTTGAGAAGAAATTTCAGGTGGTTGTGTTTCTATGCGTCCGTTGCCCTTCTCTTTCCAGATGGTAGAAATTGGAGGTTTGGAAGATACTGTTGAAGGAACCTTGCCAGCTTATTGCAGTGTATCTTGTAGCTGGTGTACACTGCTGCCACTGCACGTGGTTGAGGGAGTGAATGTTTAATATGGATTGAGTGCCAGTCAGGTGGGCTGTTTTGTCCTGAATGGTATTGAGCTTCTTGAGAGTTGTTGCAATTGCACTCATCCAGACGAGTTGAAAGTATTCCATCACACAAAGGAGAAACAAAGGAGAGGGTAGCTCCAGGTGATCGATGTGGATGTTCTGTTTGTGGTCGGGTCAAATTGATTGCAGAGGTTGTGTGAATAGTCTGGTCTAGCCTCGGACGAGGGAAGAGGATATAGTTAGTGACGAGGAAAATAAGTTTGTCGTGTGGTCTGAAGACAATATATGTGCAATAAGGTATAATTATGACACAGGCCGAAGGGCCGGTTTCCATTCTGTAAACCTCTGACTCTATATCCCTTTGCAGACTTCCAGCATCCCCTGCACACTTTGCTCTGCCACTCATCTTAGTGTCATCTGCGAATTTTGACACACTACACTTAGGGCCCTATTTTACCCAAGATTCGTGCCCGAAATCGCGTTAAAGTCTGGCGTCGGGCCTTTAATGCGATCTGCACCTGAATCCGAGCAGATCGCGGCTTTACCGACACCCGATTTGGGCGCGGGTCCGGTCCGTGCCTGAATCGGGCGGCCCGACGATTTAAATGCATTAGCATGCATTTAAATCGACTTAATGAACCGCGCGCCCAACTGTACCGTCAAATCACACTTTACCGTCTTCTGGTCCGTTCTGGATCAGCGCTGTAAGCGACCTGCCGAATAAAAATTCGAAGCGGATTTCTATTCTGCAAGGGAACCTCTGAAGCCCTCTCTGCCCTTGTGAAGTGACCATCCTTCGCAGACCACCCCGGCAGAGACCCCCCCCCCCCCCCCCCCCCCCCCCCCCGGGGCTGGGAGGCAAGTCCCCCTCGGCAGAGCACACTCCCAACCTACCTCGATTGCTGATCTCCCTCCACCATCCATCCGACCTGCTGTCCTTCGAGAGCCTGCACCACCTTCCTGGCCTTCAGCTGGCGTCTGCCGGAGGGGTGCGGCTCAGATGGATCTCTGGTTGGGAAGGGAGGATGCACTTGGGAGAATCTTGCAAACTGAAACTGAAAATAATGTAGCATCATCATTGTGCTGCATAATTATCTATGGGAAAGGTAATTAAACTACAGTGTCCGAGTGAGCAATTAACTGGATTGTTGATGCTCAAGTATTCAGAGTCATGTGGTGAACCTGGAAGAACTGTCCCCGTGGTGGAACTTGGTTGGAAATACGATTCAAGGAGATGACTGAATCTGGGAAATCAACCATAGTGAAAAGAAGTTTGTATTGGCAACTCTTCTCTCACATTCCATGGTAGATGTGCCCCTACCGTAAGGTGCCTCACGGGAGATTGCTGAGTAAAATAAGGGCCCATGGTATTCGAGGCAAGGTACTAACATGGATTGACGATTGGCTGTCAGACAGAAGGCAGAGTTGGGATAAAAGGTTCTTTCTCAGAATGGCAACCGGTGACAAGTGGTGTCCCGCAGGGTTCAGTGTTGGGGCCACAGCTGTTCTCTTTATATATTAACGATCTAGATGACGGGACTGGGGGCATTCTGGCCAAGTTTGCCGATGATACAAAGATAGGTGGAGGGGCAGGTAGTATTGAGGAGGTGGGGAGGCTGCAGAAAGATTTAGACAGTTTAGGAGAGTGGTCCAAGAAGTGGCTGATGAAATTCAACGTGGGCAAGTGCGAGGTCTTGCACTTTGGAAAAAAGAATAGAGGCATGGACTATTTTCTAAACGGTGACAAAATTCATAATGCTAAAGTGCAAAGGGACTTGGGAGTCCTAGTCCAGGATTCTCTAAAGGTAAACTTGCAGGTTGAGTCCGTAATTAAGAAAGCAAATGTAATGTTGTCATTTATCTCAAGAGGCTTGGAATACAAAAGCAGGGATGTACTTCTGAGGCTTTATAAAGCACTGGTTAGGCCCCATTTGAAGTACTGTGAGCAATTTTGGGCCCCACACCTCAGGAAGGACATACTGGCACTGGAGCGGGTCCAGCGGAGATTCACACGGATGATCCCAGGAATGGTAGGCCTGACATACGATGAACGTCTGAGGATCGTGGGATTATATTCATTGGAGTTGAGGAGGTTGAGGGGAGATCTAATAGAAACTTACAAGATAATGAACGGCTTAGATAGGATGGACGTAGGGAAGTTGTTTCCATTAGCAGGGGAGACTAGGACGCGGGGGCACAGCCTTAGAATAAAAGGGAGTCACTTTAGAACAGAGATGAGGAGAAATTTCTTCAACCAGAGAGTGGTAGGTCTGTGGAATTCATTGCCACAGAGGGCTGTGGAGGCCGAGACGTTAAGCGTCTTCAAGACAGAAATTGATAAATTCTTGATTTCTCGAGGAATTAAGGGCTATGGGGAGAGAGCGGGTAAATGGAGTTGAAATCAACCATGATTGAATGGTGGAGTGGACTCGATGGGCCGAATGGCCTTACTTCCGCTCCTTTGTCTTATGGTCTTATGAATGTGATTTGCATGGGCAACGTTGGGTGCAGGAACTAAAAACCTGACAGTCAAAAATTTGGGAAAATATTTCAAAATATGGATGGGGGGATATATATTTTGAAATATTTCCCCAAATTTTTGACTGTCAGGTTGTTAGTTCCTGCGATTATAATTTTGACATGATCTTCCAAAGGGAATTCGTCTAATTCTGTGCAATGTTCAGATGAAAACAAGATGAAAGAAAGGTTCGAAGGCTGCTCCAGAGGCAGATTCGCTGCACCCAACGTTGCCCATGCAAATCACATTCATAAGTAGGAGCACATCTGCCATGGAATGTGAGAGAAGAGTTGCCAATACAAACTTCTTTTCACTGTGATTGGTTTCCCAGATTTAGTAATCTCCTTGAATCTTATTTCCAACCAAGTTCCACCACGGGGACAATTCTGCCAAGTTCACCACAGGACTCTGAATATTTGAGCATCAACAATCCAGTTACAGATCACAAATGTATTATACAGGTCACTAATTTCTCACTAGGACACTGTAGTTTAATTACCTTTCCCATAGATAACTAAGCAGCACAAAGAAGATGCTACATTATTTTCAGTTTGCAAGATTCTCCCAAGTCCACCAACCCGCTCTCTCGGCTGTTTTTTTCTTTCACACCCGGGCGCGCTGCTTCGGATTTTTTTCCAACTGCGCATGCGCAGTTCAGAGCTCTGATCGTTCCGGCGGCGCTAAGCCCCGTCCAGTGCGCGGATCGGACCGGAGTCGGCAAAAAGCGTATGGACGTGCTGCAAAGAGGATTCCGGCTCGGATCTGCATTATGCCCGGATCCGGCCCTCAGACTCCAAATGGTAAAATTCCCCCCTTGATCCCCAACTCCAAATCATCTCTGTAAATCGTAAACAATTGCGGTCCCAACACTGATCCCTCAGGCACACCACTAGTCACTGATGGCCAACCAGGAAAACACCCGTTTACCCCCACTCTTTGCTTTCTGTTAGTTAACTGATCCTCTATCCATGCTAATACATTACCCATAACACCGTGCACCTTTATCTTATGTAGCAGTCTTTGGTGCGGCACCTTGTCAAATGCCTTCTGGAAATCCAGATAAACCACATCCACAGGTTCCCCATTGTCCATTGCACATGTAATGTTCTCAAAGAATTCCACCAAATTAGTCAAACATGACCTTCCCTTCATGAACCCATGCTGTGTCTTACCAATGGGACAATTTATATCCAGATGTCTCGCTATTTCTTCCTTGATGATAGATTCAAGCATTTTCCCTATTACAGAAGTTAAGCTAACCGGCCTATAGTTTATCCGCCTTTTGTCTATCTACTTTTTTAAACAGTGGTGTCACATTTGCTGTTTTCCAATCTGCGGGAACCACCCCAGAGTCCAGTGAATTTTGATAAATTACCAGTAGTGCATTTGCTATTTCTCCCGCCATCTCTTTTAGTACCTGGGATACATTCCATCAGGACCAAGATACTTGTCTACCTTTAGCCCCATTAACTTGCTCAACACTACCTCTTTCATGATAATAGTTTCTAGGTCCTCACCTGCCATAGCCTTCCTGTCATCAATTTTTGGCATGTTATTTGTGTCTTCCACTGTGAGGACCGACACACAATACCCGTTCAATGCCTCAGCCATTTTCTCATTTCCAGTTATTACATCCCCCTTCTCATCCTCTCAAGGACCAGTGTTTACTTTAGCCACACTTTTTCGTTTTATATATTTGTAGAAACTTTTGCTATCTGTTTTTATATTCTGAGCTAGTTTACTTTTATAATTCATCTTTCTTTTCTTTATAGCTTTTTTCGTGGCTTTCTGTTGACCGTTAAAGATTTCCCAATCCTCTAGGTTCCCACTAATCTTTGCCACTTTGTATGCATTTTCTTTCAATTTGATACCCTCCTTTATTTCCTTAGATATCCATGGCTGATTATCTCTTTTTCTACAGTCCTTCCTTATCATTGGTATGTAAGTTTGCTGAGCACTGTGAAAGATCACTTTGAAAGTCCTCCACTGTTCCTCAATTGTCCCACCATAAAGTTTTTGCTCCCAGTCTACCTTAGCCAACAACCCCACCTCATCCCTTTGTAGTTTCCTTTGTTTAAGCACAAGACACTGGTATTGGATTTTACCTTCTCACTTTCCATCTGTATTTTAAATTCAACCATACTGTGATCGCTTCTTCCGAGAGGTTAGGTGCATTGGCCATGCTAAATTCTCCCTCAGTGTACCCGAACAGGTGCCGGAGTGTGGCGATTGGGGGATTTTCACAGTAACTTCATTGCAGTATTAATGTCAGCCTACTTGTGACACAAACAAATAAATAGAAGCCTGATAACACTGAAGTCATGCATATTGGTCCAGAGAGCATTTGGTGAGATCATTGTACATGTGGAAACTGATGTCATATTTTGGATTATGTTTGAGGGGCAACACACCGATGAGAAATAGGAAGAGGCCACAGATCGTTGAGAAACTCCAGAGGTAACATCAGGGATGGAAGAGAATTGAATGTAGAAGATTCACTGCCTGTAACAGAATATGCGGGCTTACATAGTCCCACTCGGCTGGTAAATGAATGTATTGTCGGAGAATGGTGTGGTCAGCTGTGTCAAAGGGCTGCAGACAAAATGAGAACCATGAGGAAGGATAATGCAACATTGTCACAGGCATGGAGGATGTGATTTGTGACTGAACACGAATTTGGTGCTGTGGTGGGGTGGAAATAAGATTGGGTTAATTCAATCATGGAGTTGTGGGAAAGAATTGGGAGGTGATACCATGTTCAAGAAGGTTGGAGATGGGTGGCAATTTACAGACCTGGGCAGGTCAAGGGTATTTATTTTTAATGGAGATGACGTGGTGACAGATTTACAAGAATGGCATGTTACTCGAACAGAGGGAACTGTTTGCAACATCAGCTAACATTGGGACCAGAAAAGGAAGTTTGCAGATTAATAGGAATAAGGCACAGAGGGCAGCAGGAGTATCTTGTGGAAAGATGAGATCAGCGAAGGCATCAAGAGAGACAGAGAAACTAGAGAAAGCGAAGGATGACGGGCAGCAAAACATTGGGGGAAGATTGGTTCAATGAACAATGGAGGAATGTTAGCAGTTGTACCTGAAGAATTGGCCTTGATTTTTGTGACAAAGCTGATCATTTGTGGTTGGAGATGAGGGTGCAGGGGATGAGGAAACTCTTAAGATAGCTGGTAGATAAGCCAGAGGTTACTTCTGCATTCCAGGCTGATCTTGAAGTTGAGAAATGTTACAAATTCTACTTCAGGTTTCTTACTTAATGCTCTGGCATGTCAACGATAGAATTTAACAAAAAGTCGCTTCTTATTTATTTTCAATTATGTAAATATAATTGCAATGTGGAGGAAAAACTTTAGGGGGCTCCTTACCCACTATGTCCTGAATGGGTTATCAAATCCAAACTGGACGAATTGTACCCGTTATTTCCAAACATTTTAAAAATCGTTCTGCTGACTGTCGAGCACTAAATAAGTTTGGGAATCTCAATGCAGCTCTTAAGAAGTCTGACTTCACTACTCAAAGTGTCATAATATGGCAGCCATCTTACTCAGAGCAAAAATGTGTTTTGTGCGAAAATTTGCTTTGGTTTGGATCACTGTTCTGGTTTGGTATTTAAGATCTATATCGGGGAAAAGAAAGGCATGCTTTTAGCTCTGCTGTCTGGAAATCCTTTGATGTTGACATCAATGCTCCTACTCACCTGCATGCTGTACCTGGAATTTACTGCACAGGTGTTGGTCTGTAACATGTGTAGCTTTGCAAAATGTTTTGAAGTGACCATGCACTGAAAAAAGTTGCTTCAAACTTGCTGTACACAGCAACATTTCAAGGAAACATTGGTTATCACGCCAATTTTTAAAAATGGAAGTATTCAATTTACCCATCTGCATTTGACTTGCACTTTTCTTTTAGTAGCAATGCAGAGAGCACTTTACAGGGGTATGGGAAATGACAGGACAGGAGGATGTTAGGAGAGTTTGGAAGAGATGAGCAAGTACATGTGGTTTTTGGAGTTAACCACAGGTAACAAGCCTCTCGTGAAAAGTTGAAGTTTATTTATTAGTCACAAGTAAGGCTTACATCAACACTGCAATGAAGTTACTGTGAAATTCCCCTCATTGCCACAGTCCGGCGCCTATTCGGGTCAATGCACCTAACCAGAAAAATCTGCTCCAACTTCAGAGCAGATGTGTGGTTTCTTAGATTATTGAGGCCATCAATTCAGAATAAGTAACCATCTGCTAAAAAAAGAAAATCCATCAGGATTTGTAAAGTGAGCTCCAAGCAATAATTGGACTATTGTGACAATTTGAAAGTAAAATTCCCTTTTGACCTGGAGAAAATGGATTTAGCTGAATGTCACCTTTCCATTCCATAATTCTTAATCAAGTTAAAGCATTACTGTTCAAGCTGTAATGCAGGTAAGAGGACTCTGACAGGTCGAATGTTGTTTGATAATTGCTCCCATGAAGCACCTTGGGATGTTTTACTGGGACTTGTCCATGGTAATGTTTTCATTACAATAAAAAATAATTTATTTTGTTATGAAAATATTTCTAAGTTTGACTAATTTTCTAGATTTTATGATTTTAATATTTAGTCGGCCTGAAATGTGAGAAACGTATCCTCCAAATCTAATCTGGATCAGTTCTGGTTTGTTACGTTTCATTAGAAACTTGTGAATTTGACTGCTGGTAGTGTATTTGAGTACTTGTTTCTGGTGACCCTTGCTAAATGCTATTTAATATTCAGCAGACAGGTAAGCACATTGTCTCTCATATACTTTCTACAGGTTTCACAGAGCTGCATAAAGGACATTGGCAAGATTTAATGACAATCTTGTTCCTCGTTCATGTAGCATTATTGGTACAGGTTGTGTAATGTCATCTAACTGTTGAAATGGCAATCATTTAATGTTGGGTCCACTCAAAATTAGTTGAGGAAAATACTGTGTAATTCACCGCTAGGAAAGACTGACACTGCATTTTTTCCTCCTCAGTACTGACTGATCGTCAGGAGAGTGCACTTATTGAAATTATGCTGTGCACAATACGGCAAACGGTGGAGTGCCATCCTCCTGTTGGCAGAGGTTCAGGTAGAAAGGTATGAAATTTCAATAGCAATAGCTAAGATGCTCACATGTTTGTGGTCAGTGAAGTACAATTGAGGTACACATGCAATTTGTATATTTTATTCACTTGAGACTTAGTATAGCTAGATAACGCATTTTGTTGAGTTCTTACTCTCACCTTCACCTCTCTCAACTGCTTAAGTGTTAGTTATCTGCTGCTTGTCCAGCAGTCAGTGCTCGATGAGCTGGAATTTCTTGCAACTAAACATTGGGAAGATCAAAGCCATTGTCTTTGGTCCCTGCTACAAACACTGTTCCCTAGCCATCACTGTCCCTGGCAACATGTTTGTGTTCGCATCCAACCTTGGAGACATATTGACCTTGGGACAAATTCTCAAACTACGCGTTCAGGCCATCAGTAAGACTGACTATTTCCACCTCTGTAACAATGCCTGACTCCTGCCCTCCCTCAGATCATCTATTGCTGAAACTTCATCCATGGCTGTTTCACCTCTCTGCTTAGGGGTTTTAAGATTAGCTTCGGGGTTTTAAAAAAAAAGGGCAGCATGGACAAGTTGAGCGGAAGGGCCTGTTTCCATGCTGTTAACCTCTATGACTCTCAATTTGCCTATTCCTCTACGGTCATGGCCATCCTTTCTCTATCCCCTCTACCATTCTATCCTTTATAAACTCGAGGTCATCCAAAACTTTTGCCTTTGTCCAAACTCTCACCAATTTCTCCTCGCCGATAACCCTGTGCTCAGTAACCTACATTGACACACCGTACAGCAGTGTCTCAGTTTTAACACCCTCATCCTTGTTTTGAATTCCCTGTTTTGTGCTGTAATCTCTTCCAGTCCTACAACCTCTCGAGATACCCTCCAATTCTGGCCTCTTGAGCATTCTTAATTTTAATTACTCCACAATTGATGGCTGCTGCTTTGGCTGCCAAGGTCTGACGTTCTAAGACACTGGCGGCCTTCTCTTCCTTAGCCTTTTTGCCCCTCTTCTTTTCTCATGCTTCTTAACATGTGCCTTTTTGACCAAGCAGTTTGGTCATCTGCCCTAATATCGCTTGATTTGACTTTCTCAGAATTTATTTGCAATTCTCCTGTGAAGTGCCTTGGGGCATCTTGCTATTATAATATAGGCTTATTTACCAATAAGCAGGTATGTACCTGCTATATAAATACAGGTTCCTGTTGTTTGTTCTTCAAACTTCGAAAATATTTTGAACTGTACGACTTTGGGGGCATAGCTGTCTGATGGGAGCAATCTGAAATTAAGTGCATCATCAAAGGCAAAATCACCACAACATTGAAGCTGATGGATAACTTTTACTCCTTTAAATACTGTGCTATTACTACAAGTTTAATGACATCACTATTTCATCATTATAATTCAAATGGGTAAAACCTATTTTTCATTGGCTTTGCAAGGTAAGTTATTCTACATCCTTTGGTTTATAACTAGGCAAAGAACAATATTTTGGATACTTTGATTTTATTGACCCTTGTGAAATGTACCTTGTATATTTTTATACTTCAGAGACAAGCAAACACTTTGTTTACTTAATTCTAATTCCACATCTTATTGAACAATTTTATTGGCTCTTGGAATAAATGCTGGAAAATAAGACATGGTTGAACTGAAGTACTTAAGGAGTGAAAATGTTTTCCATATGTGTATAATGGGTGTGGTGTGACATGAGATGCACAAAGAGGGTTTCATCTTTGAGAGATAAAGGGAAATGTATCACTCTTTCCGAGCAATATTTCTGTACCTTCTGTAACCTGCAATTTTTTTCTTGTGTACATTTTTGGTGATTAGGAGTCTTCAGGTAAATAACTAGAGAGGAGGAGGTAAATAAAATAAGAGTATGCATGTTTGCATCCTTTAAGTCTGCATTTTTGCTATGTGACAGGTATTGACTGCAAAAGAGAAAAAAACTCAGTTGGATGACCGGACCAGAATTACAGAACAATTTTCTACGATTCTTCCACAGCTTTTATCAAAGGTACTGCAATTTTAATACTTTTTGAGGTCTTCATTGCACTACAATGCCCCTGGACATAAACACTTGCTCTTCGGTTGTTCTAATGCAATATACCAGAGGCATGCATGTTCTAGATCTTATAACCTTGCAACCATCTTTGTGCATTTTACGTACAAATGTATTTGTTTGTGTTATCAAACTGGACACTAGATTTCACAAAATCCATTGCAGGTTGGTATCTCTGTCCTGTTCTACATTCAACTGCCTACAGCGTTGGAAACTATAAAGAATTAATCTCTATTCCATATTTCACACTTACTGTAGAGGGCCCAAAATATATAGAACGAAGATTTTTGCTGCTGGATAATAGGAAAGGAGAGATTTTTGCAGTTGAAAGCCCCAGGCTCCCATATGCAGTAGATATGAGAAGTCCATTAAAATCTTACTCTGGACATAGAATGTCTTGCATGTATAAACTGTCAGCTTGGTAACACTCTTGGCCCTGAATTCCTTTCAGGAATTTGCTTGGTTAACAAGTGAGTATTAGTTTGAAGTTTATTTACTCGTGTCACAAGTAGGCTTACATTAACATTGCAATGAAGATATTGTGATAATCCCCTGGAGAGAATTTAGCATGGCCAGTGCACCTAACCAGCACATCTTTCAGATTGTGGGAGGAAATCGGAACACCTGGAAGAAACCCACGCAGACATGGGGAGATCGTACAGACTCCGCACACAGTGCCAAGCCGGGAATTGAACCCGGGTCCCTGACGCTGAGGCAGCAGAGTTAACCACTTTGCCACCTTGCTGCCCTTACCAAGTTTCCGATCATTGGTTAAACCAAGCAATTTTTTAATGTGGGCATCCCCATTAAAGCCAGCATTTGTTGCCCGTTCCTAATTGTCCTTGAGAGCGGTTAAGAGTCAATCATATTGATGTGGGTCTGGAGTCATTGTCAGCCAGACCAGGTAAGGACGGCAGATTTCGTTCCCCAAATTAATGAACCAGATTTTTTTCCTGACAATTGATAATAACCTCATGGATACTGTTACTGAGACTAGCTTTCAAATCCAGATTTTTATGAAGTAAATTTAAATTCCAACGGCTGACATGGTGGGATTTGAACCCCTGTCCTTAGAATGTTTTCCTGGATCTCCGGATTACTAGTCAAGTGATGTTATCATGACCCCACCATCTCCACTTATCTGTCTACTGAAGGAGCTGTTAAGGATCCCTTGATGTAGTGACTGCACTTCAAAATACTTTGATGTATATGAAGTGAATTTGTTAAATGTTCAGCAGTTTGGGACTTTCTATGAAATCTAATAAGCCGCTGTATAAATATGAGCTTGTGCTCATTCTTTTGTTTTTATCTGTAATGGAGAATGAGTAGCCAGAAGGATATTGCTTCATTGTATTGCATACCAATTATTCAAAGTAATAATGGAGCAAAGATTGATGTGGTCAACAATGGAAGTAATGCAAGAAATTAAGGGCCAGCTAAAAATGTAGGTGGCTTTTGGACAAAGGCAAAAACAAAAATTGGAGAATGATGGCTAAAACCCCAGTCATAAAGTCTAAAATAGTAAATGAGTTTAGAATAGCATCAATAGATAAGCTCGGAACCGGATTTTGGGGTCAAAGTGAAAATATCAGTGTTACTGGAACAGCCCTTTACCCACAACTCTCAAAAAGGTTAGAATACAAAGGTGTGCTGGTTGCTACATTTGGACAGACTCTGGTTTGATCCTGTATGGAATAATACATTTAATTCTGGGTACTGCACCACAGGAGCATGTATTAACCTTGGGTGAGGTGCAGCCTAGATTCATCAGAATTCTAGTGGAGCTAAAAAGGTTAACAAAGAACAATACAGCACAGGAACAGGCCCTTCGGCCCTCCAAGCCCGCGCCGCTCCCCGGTCCAGGATTGAATCCTGAATCCAGGATCCCCGCCCAATTTTCCAGCCTATCTACATACCAATATCCTATCCACCGAGCTGTCCCCCACAGCTACGATGCTTTGTTCATTACAACCTATTAACTCACCCCCACCCCCCCATTCCAGACCATGTGATCTCCAGGGAGAGGCGAAAACCCAGAGTGAAAAACCCCAGGGCCAATATGGGGAAAAAAAAATCTGGGAAATTCCTCTCCGACCCCCTGAGGCGATCGAAACGAGTCCAGGAGATCACAATGGCCCTGATCGGAAAATGCTTCCCAACCCTAGTCATTTCCACTTCCACGAGAAACAAGGAACAATTAGCCCGCGCCGCTCCCTGGTCCAAACTAGACCACTCTTTTGTATCCCTCCATTCCCACTCTGTTCATATAGCTGTCTAGATAAGTCTTAAACGTTCCCAGTGTGTCCGCCTCCACCACCTTGCCCGGCAACACATTCCAGGCCCCCATGACCCTCTGTGTGAAATATGTCCTTCTGATATCTGTGTTAAACCTCCCCCCCCCTTCACCTTGAACCTATGACCCCTCGTGAACGTCACCACCGACCCGGGGAAAAGCTTCCCACCGTTCACCCTATCTATGCCTTTCATAATTTTATACACCTCTATTAAGTCTCCCCTCATCCTCCGTCTTTCCAAGGAGAACAACCCCAGTTTCCCCAATCTCTCCTCATAACCAAGCCCCTCCATACCAGGCAACATCCTGGTAAACCTCCTCTGTACTCTCTCCAAAGCCTCCATGTCCTTCTGGTAGTGTGGCGACCAAAACTGGACGCAGTATTCCAAATGCGGCCGAACCAACGTTCTATACATCTGCAACATCAGACCCCAACTTTTATACTCTATGCCCCGTCCTATAAAGGCAAGCATGCCATATGCCTTCTTCACCACCTTCTCCACCTGTGACGTCACCTTCAAAGATCTGTGGACTTGCACACCCAGGTCCCTCTGCGTCTCTACACCCTTTATGGTTCTTCCATTTATCGTGTAGCTCCTCCTTACATTATTCCCACCAAAATGCATCACTTCGTATTTATCAGGATTGAACTCCATCTGCCATGACCATTGAGTGTGGAAGATTAATGGATTATCTGGTTAAGTTGCTCTTTCAGAGAGTCGATGCAGACTCGATAGGCCAAATGGCGGCGGCCTCCTGCACTGCAGGGATTCTGTAGTTGTACAGTCAGTTAAAATTTCAAAACCATGAATGACAGATTTCGATGAGGCAAGGATTTCAGAACCAATTTGTGTCAATCAGCCATAAAATAATGAAATAGGCTCGAGAGGCTGAATGACTCGCAGCCATCCCTATGAAAAGGGCAGGAAAATTGAATTAAAATTGATAGCTGTGAATGAAGTATTGGTTAGATGGCCAAATGGATATCTTATATCCGTAGTTTCTGTGGAGTGTTCAAGTTTACCAGATTGAAACCCCAATGAGAGAGCTTAATTCATGAGACACGAGAAGTTTCAAAACTGAAATGGTTGAGCTAAATGAATCCCAAGAGCCCAAGCATCTTTGTGTTGTGCAAACAATATTGTTTTACTCCATTAGTTTCTCTGTACTATGCACCTTACTCCAGCCCAAACTAAGGAAGTGAGAAACTTGCCCCCTGTCATTGCTGCTTTTAACCAGGTGAAAAGTACGCAAGTATGTCATGGGATGATTGACCCTTCAGTTTTCTCTTCCAGTTGAGAAGTGTCTTTCCTTTGCCTTTTATATTTCTCCACAAGTTATTAAATGCATGAGAATAATTCCATGATCTGGTTGATGTATTTTAATCTCAAAAGCATGTTCTTCTGAATCTTGTATTTACCCATACCATTATTCCCATCCTTAACCAATGTCATTTCTGACATCGTCACTCGCGATACCATCCATGACACTGTGTTGTGTGGCCCAATCTGTTCTGTCTGGTGAGAGTAAATCCGGTGTTCTGGGTGAATTGCATTTTTGTATGCACTTTGTGAGCAACAAGGTGCCACAACTGTCATTAAGAGCATTGCTTAAAGGAGACATTTTAACAGTGCTCCAGGAGAATTCCCTACTTGTCTTTGAATAGTACATTAGGATCTTTTATCTCTACCTGAGGGGGCAGATAAGACGTCAGTATATTTACTCGAAACATCTCGGAACATGCAACACTTCCTCGTTGTTGTTCTGAAGTATCAGCTGAGATTATATGCTCATGTCCGAGAATGGAATCCACAGCCTTCTGACTTGAAGGTGGAATGCTGTCAGTGAGACGAAGCTGACACCCTGAGCTAAGGAACCCTGAACTTTTGTCTAAAAACGGTTTAATTTTCTGTTGTGTTCATACTCTTTACAGTCATGTTTATTTTGTTGATCATTAATTGAATTAGTTATTTGGATATGAATATTTGTTTTACACTATCTTTTCTCCCCCACCTTTGAGCAGTATGCTGTTGATGCAGAGAAAGTGACGAACCTTTTACAGTTACCACTGTTTTTTGACTTGGAGATTTATACAACTGGTCGACTAGAAAAGGTGAAAAATGCATTATTTTTAACCACTGGTATAGTAGCGTTGTGATTTAGAATCCTTCTAAAATTTTTAGTTAAGCTTTTTGTAAAGATAAATTTTATATTTTTATTGATCTTCTAATATACATAGGAATAGCTCCTGTGCCTTCAATGCTATAATTTTGAAAGGAAATGTAATGAAATGTAATGCGAGGGGGATAGAATATAAAAGCAGGGATGTCTTGATGCACCTGTACAGGGCATTGGTGAGGCCGCAGCTGGAATACTGTGTGCAGTATTGGTCCACTTATATGAGGAAGGATATATTGGCATTGGAGGGAGTGCAGAGAAGGTTCACCAGGTTGATACCGGAGATGAGGGGTTTGGATTATGAGGAGAGGCTGAGGAGATTGGGTTTGTACTCGTTGGAGTTTAGAAGGTTGAGGGGGGATCTTATGGAGACTTATAAGATAATGCGGGGGCTGGATAGGGTGGAGGCGGAGAGATTCTTTCCACTTAGTAAGGAAGTTAAAACTAGAGGACACAGCCTCAAAATAAAGGGGGGTCGGTTTAAGACAGAGTTGAGGAGGAACTTCTTCTCCCAGAGGGTGGTGAATCTCTGGAATTCTCTGCCCACTGAGGTGGTGGAGGCTACCTCGCTGAATATGTTTAAAGCGCGGATGGATGGATTCCTGATCGGTAAGGGAATTAAGGGTTATGGGGATCAGGCGGGTAAGTGGTACTGATCCACGTCAGATCAGCCATGATCTTATTGAATGGCGGGGCAGGCTCGAGGGGCTAGATGGCCTACTCCTGCTCCTATTTCTTATGTTCTTATGAAATCATGTAGCTCCACAGGAGTAGACAATGTAATATTTGAAGAAAGGCTAATGAAACCATACTAAGTTACGCATCATATTTCAAATAATTGTGAAGCTGATGTCTAACTTCAAATGCTGGACTACTGTATATGCTCATGTAAAAGCCAACATGGACCAATGGGTCGCATTCACTGTTAAATTGACTCTCAGCTCCCACTTTTCCAAACCTGGGCTTGCATTTCTCTGATTTGATTTATTATTGTCACATCTATTAGCATACAGTGACAACTATTGTTTCATGCGCACTATAGAGACAGGGTATACTGTTCATAGAGAAGGAAATGAAAGAGTCCAGAATGTAGTGTTATAGTCATAGCTAGGGTGTAGAGAAAGATCAACTTAGTGCAAGGTAGAACCATTCAAAAATCTGATGCCAGCAGGGAAGAAGCTGTTCTTGATTTGGCTGGTACGTGGCCTCAGACTTTTGTATCTTTTTCCCGACGGAAGAAGGTGGAAGAGAGAATGTCTGGGGTGCGTGGGGTCCTTAATTATGCTGGCTGCTTGCTGAGGCACTGGAAAATGTAGACAGAGTCAATGATGGGAGGCTGGTTTCCGTGATGGATTGGGCTACATTCACGATCCTTTGGAGTTTCTTGCAGTCTTGGGCAGAGCAGGAGCCATACCAAGCTGATAGAACCAGAAAGAATGCTTTCAATGGTGCATCTGTAAAAGTTGGTGAGAGTCGTAGCTGGCATGCCAAACTTCCTTAGTCATCTGGGAAAGTAGAGGCGTTAGTGGGCTTTCTTAACTATAGTGTCAGTATGGGGGGACCAGGGCAGGTTGTTGGTGATCTGGACACCTACAAACCTGAAGCTCCCAACCCTTTTTACTTTGTCCCCATTGATGTAGACAGGGACATGATTTTGGTAACATTGAATGACATTGTTTACGAGATGAATTGCTGTTGCAGTTATTTCCAGCAGTCTTATTTGTGTTGTTTAACTCTTAGATGAGTGCATAAATACAACTGTCAAGGGCAGTACCCCATGTAGAACAAGTGAATATTGTAAGGTGTAAAAACATTCACTGCAGGCAGAGAAATATGCGAGCACCCACATGACCAACAGTGCCAATAGGTCATAGATGTGTGGAATTAGCTTGATCTCGATGTCAAAAAATAATTTCAAAAATGTGGAACCATGCGTTTGATGACACTGAGGACAATTACTTGAGATGATGATGTCGAAGTTTCTGGTACGACAGATGATGATGAAGATGAGGAAGATCCATATGATAGACAGTCTGGCTATGGGGATAAATTATTCAGTGATAGTGGTTTTAAAGGATTTCCATGTGAAGTGTTGAGATTAAAGTTATGGTCTGTATTCATGTTGTGTGAGCTGAAATGTATACCACTTATGTTGCAAAATAATAAATCTTAGAGAATTAATGTAATTTCTTTATTGGTGCTAATTTTTACTTCAATTCCTCTGTGATGGTCTCCTTTGGCCCCAGATCACCCATGCATATCAATCCTAAAAAGAAATCTTAACATTTGACTTTTACATGAGTACATAACAGTAGTTCAACTGCATTTACAAAGCATGTAGGTAGGAGCTGCAACAAAACATGAACCTATTAAACCTGTCAGTCATGTCTGTTGCAGAGACTGATAGAATTGCTGTATATTTGCAGTATTTTTTGCTTTTTAAACAACTTAATTGCAGCATTATTTTTTTTTTGTCAATAATATGCAGCCCCTTCTATAGAGAATGAAAATCTAGACAAAATTCTTACAATCTTGGTGCTTACCTTAGTTTGCAATGTAGTACTGTACAATAACCTGTCCCCCCTCATTTAAAATCTTGGGGTTTTTTTGCAATAATAACACACACTTTAAAATCTATTGGATGTCCAGAGCAGGTAATTTTTCACTGTGGTTTTAAAATCCAACCATGTGATTTTAGTTACCATGCTAATACAAATATTTTGTTCTTTTTTTGAAAGCACTTGGACTCTTTGTTAAGGCAGCTGAAAAATATTGTAGAAAAACATGTGGACACTGATGTCTTAGAGGCTTGTTCTAAAACTTACCATGCTCTCTGCAATGATGAATACACAATATTCAACAGAGTGGACATCTCAAGGAGCCAGCTTATTGATGAACTGGTAGATAAATTCAGCCATATGCTTGAAGATTTCTTGCAAGAGGTTTGTATCTGAAAGGTCATTTGCAAATCCTTTTTTGATTACATGGTCCTTTCACTGTCATTTTTAAAAAATGGTTTAATATAGTCCTAATATTTGTTTTGGTGTTATTTTGTACACATTTTAAAATAATATTTCATTAAAATTAGGACATAATGAATCATTTCAAGTGCATCATTTGTCTTGTTTTGTGGTAAAAAATCAGCACTATATTGCTGCCTTAAATTGTCTTCTATTATTCGACATTTAACAAAGACTATAGTAAATCATCAACAAACCCAGCACAAATTTGGTTGAAATGCACTTGGTTATTAATGTAGAATCAGTAGACACGTAAAATTTTGTCCCAATAAATAAACGATTGAAACTTATTGAATAGAAACAATCTGCAGGAGTATGGGAAAAAAGCAGGGGCAAGGCACTAAGTCATAATGCTTGTTTGGAAAGCCAGTGCAGACATGATGTGCCAAATGGCCGCCTGTGCTGTAACAATTCTGTGATGATTTGGAAATTGGGAACCTAGATGAGGATATGAGAACATTTGAGGTTGTGTTGCATAACTGTACACATTAATTTATTCATTTTAAATTGCTATATCTCAAGTGATTAGAGTAATTGTTTCTAAAGTATGAAGGATAGGGAGTTCTGACTTGGTTCTGATAACTTTACTGGGGCAGGCATTACATTTGTAGAAACTTCTAAGCATATTCCATCAGTTTTCACGAACGGGAAACTAATTTATTTAATTTTTGCCCTGATGTGTCTTAACATCTTTCCAATATTTCATGCCAATCTGACATTATATAAATTATTGCTGAAAGCAGATCATTTTACATAACGTCAAAAAAAAGTAGCCCAAATCTTGCTGGAAAAATCATGGTGCATTCATAGTGCATGCTGTTATGAATGCGCAAGTCAGTCAGCAACTTCAGGAAAAGGCGACTTACTGAGATTTAGTGAATTATGAGAACATATTCTTTATGTACACTGATCTGTTCACCTTGCATAAACTGAACTTTGCTCTCAACCTCCCAGTTATTTTTGTAAGCTGAATTTGCATATCAACGTCCCATTAAATTTGTGATTGAAAATTAGGTCTCATATTAACAATATCTAACAATGTGATGATTGTTTATGCAATGCCCAGAACATGAACTGCGTATCTTTCCTGCATGGATTGAATTTTTCAGATTTTTTCTACCTTTTCTTTCTCTCATATACTCACTCTGAATCTGGACTTCCATTCCCTCACTCGTTCTCTGATGTAACAAAGTCACCCACTCTAATTCACCCTTTTACTTTGATTCTCTATTGCTTATTCTTTAAATCTCATCGGATAAAGAGATAGACTGTTAGTCCTTTCATTCACTAAAAACCCAGGTGCCCCATTACCCTAATGCGTTCAGCAACGTTAAGGATTGAGCTGATGGGTGGAAGAAAAAGTCTAATGCCCCATGATGCAAGAAGCTTGTTCCAGTAAGATTTTAGGCTGAATGTTTTGTTTTGCATTCTGAGGTTTCTTTTGAGTGCAGCTGACCAGCTAATATTCTCTGCACTTCGTGATATATTGCATTAAGCATGAAAGGAAAAGATTTGTCTTCTCATTTTAAAAAAGCTCCATAATCTTGAAAACTTAGTGAGAGTTGCTAGGAGTTTTCAGAATGAATTTAGTACTGTAATAAAATAAAATCTTCCACCTCTACCATTTTTGATTTTTGTTATTATTTGAAATGTGCTGCACTTGATGAGCCCATCAATTTAATAAAAGTTTCCATTTATTTTCTCCATCTTATAATATTATAAGAAATATATGCTGCAGGATTTTTATTGGGGGTAATGGTGATAAAAGAAGCACTTAATATCTCAGCTGAATTAGCCTTCTCTTGGGGGGAATAAACATGGATTGTGGATATCAGTGGGCTGCTTCCCCAGGCTCGATCCTCTGAACAGCCAGAAGCAACATGCAGAATTTCCAGCACGGGTGGCTGTAAGGTGATCTTGAGTACCAGCTGTAACAATGCTCTAGATTTGAATATAATTTGGTATTTGTAATTTAAAATTCAATTATTTGATGTATGATATTTAAAGCAAATTGGCACCAATTGGACCCTGTTAAGTAGTAGTGTGTGTTTCTTTCAGTATAACTTGTCACTCAATTCTTGGAGAAACCCTCAATGCAATTTCCATTTTATAGTGCTATGATTTTCTTCTAATTTTGCACCAAGGCACTGAATCTTCAATGTATTTTTCAATACCCATTGATAGTTTAGTCTACTAAGAGGAAAATATAAGAACAGAATTCAAACTTAATCTTTTGGGGGAGGTGCTGCTTTCTCAATGGTTAATTTATGGGTAAGATGTGCATATGAAAAATCCATGGGCATTCTGTTCTGTTTGTGTTTTCTCTACTCGGTTGCTTATTTGGTTAATTATTCAAAACTAAAGTAGTTATGCTCTCAAACATTTTGGTAAGGGAGCTGGGAAAACTAAAAAGCAATTTTGTAATTCTTTGGTGCATCCATTGACTAAATTTGTATTGGAACAGGATGAAGAGCTTGATGAGGATGATGCTTACCAAGTCCTATCCACATTGAAAAGGATCACTGCCTTTCACAAGTAAGGGGTGTGTGTGTGTCATTTTGTAAGGATCAGGAACATTATACCATGCAAAATTATGTCGGTGTGTATCCTTTTAAGGTTAGAGGGTGCATTTAGTCTTGTAAGCAAAGTATATTTGCAATTCACCCCATCTTGGACTTGATCAAACAAGATCCAAGCTGACAGGATGAGATATTGCACCCCATCCAGGACTTGATCTAACGCTTGTATTGCACGTGTATATAGTTTAATTCAGTGGAAGACAGGCTGTAAGATTCAAGTCATCCGAAAGGCTAGATGTAAAAGCAGGCATTTGAAGTAAAAATGACCAAGCCAAGACTAAGTAAATATAATAGCCTAAAAGCTGACACGACTTTGAAAAATTGCATCAGGTTATTGTTTTGTAAAGTGTGTGTCTATCAAGACAGTTGCCTTTGTAAATTTAACTAGGTAGAAAGCTACTTTTTAGGGAAATGATTGTAAGACTAATTAACTGTATAAATGTGAGTGTGTTTGTTTTCTTTTGGTTTATAAATGTTTTAATTTAATACTTAAAATCTCCAAAAGTGATTTTGGAATTTGAGATTCCTGACTTTAGTACATATACCTTCTCGTTACAAAATACAAATTGAAAATCATTGTGGTAGCTTGCCCAAGCCTCCCTTTTGGATTTGTTTGGCCCGGTAATTCCCACCTGCCATCTCACAACAAAATTGGGGGTTGTTCAAGGGATTAAAGATCCTTGATTGGCTTGGAGCTAGTGAATTTAAATGCTACAAGTGTGAGGAGATTCTCAAGTCAGGAGTTGGTATTGAGGGATTTTGAAGTGTTTGGACAGCAAAATGGCATTGGCAGTTGCGAGGATTTTTCTGAAGTGGAAGATGTAACCCTGACTGGTTTACAAAGTGTAGCCAAGTCTCAGTTAAAAGAATTGGCAGGTAGGTTACAATTAGAATTAACTGTAGGGGCGAGGTAAGCAGATTTAATTGAAGTAATAACACAGCATTTGAAATTGGAAGGGATACCAGAGAGACTATTCTCAAAAGGGCGAATCACTTGAATTGGCTAAGATTCGGTTGCAAATTTTAAAAAAAACTTGAAGTGGAGGCATTAGAAAGAGAAAGGGAGGAAAAGAAATGGAACAAGCAAAAAGGCAGGAGCGAGAAAGATGACAGGGAAAGGTATTGGAAATGGAAAAGTGAGCAAAGGAGGAAAGAAAATACCAGTTTAAATGGCTGATAGATGTTCTATGATAGTTAAAACCAAGGCACCAGGAAGTAGAAAGAAATTATTGACAGACTAGAACCCAGTGAAGACTTTAAAAAATTTTTCTAAGCCATCCCAAAGTTTAAGGATAGGAGTGCAGAGGCATTCTTTATTTTATTTGAGAAGATAACCAAGAAATGAAATGGCCAAAGGAAATCTGGGCATAGCCCTTGCATCGCTGTCACAAGAGATACCTGGAGAATATGATGCAGTAAAAAAGGCTATTCTGAGTGCATATGAATTGACTCCTGAGGCATACAAGCAGAAATTTCAGAGTGCAAGGAAACAGATGCTTGGATATGGGCATTCAAGGTGGAAATAACATGCAAAGCGCTGAGAGAAGTAATTATCTTGGAAGAATTTAAAAATTTACTTCGATCGTTAGAACTCATATGGAAGAACAAAGGGTTAAAGCGGCTTGGCAAGCAGCAGAGATAGCTGATGATTGTGAGCTGGACCATAAATTAAAACTTTTTTCCAAATCTAAATCCAAGAAAGATAGGTGGGAAGGTGAAAGGAAGGCAGGTAATTGGGGAAGAGAAGGCGCAGCTGGGATTTCTCCTCAGACCGGAAAGGAAAGTGCTGAGGGTGGAAGTGACACTAGGAAGGCTTAAATGTTTCAATTATAATAAGATTTGAGCACACAAAGTCAATGTGTTGGATGGAGGATAAACAGAAAACCAATTCAAATTCTGTCAAATATGTCACACGTCAAGAGATAGAAAAACCGTAAGTAATTAAAGGCACCTTTAATTCCGATTCCAGAATTTGAGGAATCTTTTAACAGGGTCTTGATTGATTGTATGGGGCTCCTCCCTCAGACCAAAAGTGGAAATGAGTACTTGCTGACAATTGGATGTGTCCACTGGATTCCGAGAAGTGATCCCTTTTAGAAATATTACAACAAAGTGTATTGTAGAATTGGCCAAATTCTTCACAAGTTATGGGTTACCGAAGGAAATACAGTCGGACTTGGGTCCACGTTTCATGTCACTGGTGTTTAAGCAAGTAATGGACAGCTGACAAACAAAGCAGTTTTGATCTTCAGCCAGTCCAAAGATGTGCGGGTTAGGTTGATTGGCCAGGTTAAAAATTGCCCCTTAGAGTCCTGGGATGCGTAGGTTAGAGGGATTAGCGGGTAAATATGTGGGGATAGGTAGGGCCTGGGTGGGATTGTGGTCGGTGCAGACTCAATGGGCCGAATGGCCTCCTTCTGCACTGTAGGGTTTCTATGATTTCTATGATTCTATCACCCCTGAATCACAAGGTGCCTCAAAGAGGTGGCATCAAACTTTTCAAGACTATGGTGAACGCATATAGTCAAGACTACCTACAGGACTGGGATTGTGGGATTCCATTATTGTTGTTGCTAATAGCGATGCTCCTAATGAATCAATAGGATTTAATCATTTCAAATTAATTTATGGTCATGAGGTAAGGGGACCACTCAGGGTGTTTCAGGATAAATTAATGAGTCAAAGTTTGGAAACTATCCTGGATTATGGTGACAGAATTCGGAGAAAGATTAAGAATTTGAGTTCGATAGGGAACATTTAAAGATATCACAGCAAGTGATGAAGGCTAGTGCAGATAAAAAGACCGAGGCTTGTAGATTTGAGGCTGGAGGAAAGGTGTTGGTATTGTTGTCAGACAAACCATTGAAAACAAGTTTTAGAGGATTTTACCAGATTGAAAAGAGACTCAAGTGAATTATTTTATAAATGCCCCAGATAGAAGGTAAATCAGAGGATTTGTCTCATAAATACACTTGCAAAGTACTTTGACAGGGATGATAACCAGAAGGAGATATTAGTAGTGATAGATGAGGAAAAGGAGGATTCTGAAATTGACTTCCCTCAAATTAAATTGGACAATGTGGAAGTGCTTAAGAATCTAAATGTGATGCTGAGTTATCTTCCAGATAACTGTCAGTAGTTTGGGAAAGCGAGTGCAAAGCAAAGTTGAGTTCATGCTTGATAATGATATCATAGAACCCTGTTTCAGTAACTGGATTTCACAGATGAGGTGGTACCAAAACTGAACAGGACACAAGGACTGTGTTGATTATTGAAAAGTGAACACAGTGACAAAAGCAAATATGTATCCTATTCCACGTTTGGAAGATAGTGTTGAGAAAGTGGGGCAGTGAGAATTTATCAGAAAAATTGACTTGCTATGGGGATATTGGCAAGAACCTTTATTGGCAAGGGCGACAAGTGATATCAACTTCTGTAACATCAGGTGGGGTACATAAATTTGAAGTTATGTTATCTGGTATGAATGCACCAGCAACATTTCGAAGACTGACAGTAATTGCAAGCTATTTTCTAAGAAACATTAGAAAAAGTTGGCTAAATTTCCTCCTTTTTTGTTTACATTGCTGGATTTTAAGCCTTGGATTGAGAAGCCTTGAGCTTGTACCAAAGATTATGCATTTCGGGCATGAATCACTTTTTGTGCTAAGTTTTAGTTATTTTGTATAGGATCTGCAAACCAAAAACAGATTTATGAGCTGTTCATCTAGTCATTGGTGAAGTGCAGTTGTTTAGCCTATACTTGTGCTCTTGTGTTGCTCCTGCAGCTAGAGAATGCTGCTCAAAGATATCATTGGCACTGTGTCCATGTTTTTCTTCTGTAACTGGACACAGATTTTTGGAGATGTAATGAAAGCCATGAGGAGGAAGGTATACATCTTGTACTGCCTCTTTGTAGCTCCTGGAATTAATGAAAATGTAAGTATTAGTTGCTACTGAGGCATAATGTTTCATCTCAAGTTGCAAGTTGTCAATTAAAATATCCTATACTTGCCACTGATAGTGTATGGTTGAAGTAAAATCACATTGACTACTATTAAACAGTCCAGTTTAATCTCCTACAATATGTATATTAGATTCATATTGCATTGTTCTTGGGGGGGAAAAAGTCTCCACATGCTAAACTTTTGTCTGTCCTTTTCTCTACCAATCTCACATCATGTTTTCCAGGCACTGTTGATGCCTTTTGTCACCAGACCAGAAAATAACGCATTAGTGTCGATGGAGCTGGGCCTTAAGGTCCAAAGGCTCCAGCTTTTAACAAGTAAAGTGGATAGTTTAAATTGTAGTCAGCAGCATGCAGCCCCGCTCTGCCTCTGACTGGAAGATCTCGGCTAATATTTCCTGTTGTGGAGAAGAGAAAAACTGAAGATCATTAATTATCACCAAGAAATCAGTAGTGAAATCAGATGAAATTCCTTTACCCAAAGAGAGATGAGAATGTGGAACTTGCTACCAGAGGAAATGGTTGAAATTAGTGCAGATGCTTTAAGCTGGTCATACGTATGAGATATAAAGGAACAGAGGGTCACCATGATATATTTAGATGAGGAACGATGGGAGGGAGCTTAAGTGTAGGGCCAAATGCCCTATTCCTCTTAAGTATACTCATTGCAAAACCCAATCTAATTGCTATTACAGGTGTCATGCTAAGTTGAATTTATTTATTTTTCAGTGCTCATGATCTTACAAGATGGGACTTGTTTGGCAGCAATTACAAACTGCTGAAGATTGGTATTGAAAATGGAGATATGCCAGAACAGGTAATAATCTGATTTAAAAGCTGCAATATTGACTTGTATGGAATTTCTTCATGATATATTTCATTTTATATTTAAGTTAAAGCATGTATTTATAAAGGACCTAACTTTGAAATATTGTCTGTTTATTTTTTAGATCGTCATTCATGCACTACAGTGCACTCACTATGTCATTCTTTGGAACCTGGCCACCGTTTCTGAAGGCAGTTCAACAAAGGTATGTAAAAGAGTGTAAATTAGTCCCATATTTGCAGATGCATGGGGATGTGGTAGTATGATGGTATTGTCACTGGACTAGTAATCCAGAGACCCAGGGTAATACTCTTGTGATCTGAATTTGAATCCCACCACAGCAGATGGCAGAATTTGAATTCAAGAAATCCAGAATTAATAGTCTAATAATGTGCAAGAAATAATTGTTGATTGTTGTAAAAATCCATCTGGTTCACTGTTGTCCTTTAAGGAAATAAATCTGCTGTCCTTGCCTGGCCTGGCTTGCATGTGACTCCAGACCTAATGTGGCTGACACTTGAAAGCCATTTGTAGGAAACACTAAGGGTGGCAGAGGTACAGAATGTATTCTGGGTGAGGAACTTCAATGTCCATCACCAAAAGTGGCTTGGTAGCGCCATTACTGACTGAGTTGGCTGAGTCCTTAAGCTCATAGGGACCAGTGGTGAGGTTAAGAGGCAAAGACATACTTGAACCCATCTTCACCAATCTGTGTATTGCAGACACATCTGTCCGTGATGGTATTGACAAGAGTGACTAATGCACAATCCTAATGGAGACAAAGTCCTGTCTTCATGTTCAAGACACCCTCCATTGTGTTGTGTGGCACTGCCACCATGTTGAATGGGATAGATTTCAAACAGATCTTGCAATTCAAGACTGGGCATCCATAAAGCACTGTGAATTATCAGCAGCAATAGAATTGTACTCGATCACGAACTGTATCCTCATGGCCCGGCATATTCCCCCACTCTACCATTACCATCAAACTGGGGGATCAACCATGGTTCAATGAAGAGTGCAGGAGAGCATGCCAGGAGCAGCACCAGGCATACCAAAAATGAGGTGTCAACCTAGTGAAGCAGCAACACAGGATTACTTGCATGTGAAACAGTGTAAGCAGCATGCGATAGACCGAGCTGAATGAGCTGTCAACCAACGGATAAGATCTTAGGTTTGCAGTCCTGCTACATCCAGTTGTAAATGCTGGTGGATAATCAAACACGGGAGGAGGAGGCTACACAAATACCCCCCTCCTCAATGTTGGAGAAGCTGCACTCGTTAGTGCTAAAGATCAGGCTGAAGCATTTGCAACAATCTTCAGCCAGAAGTGCTGACTGGATGATCCTCCCGTAAGTTGTTTGATTATCCACCAGCATTTACAACTGGATGATCTATCTCTGCCTCCTCCGGAAGTCCTCAGGATCACAGATGACGGTCTTCGGCCAATTCACTCCATGCGATACATTTTATTCTATGATTTTACTGGTCCTGACAATATTCTACAGTGGTACTGAATGGTAATGGCTTTAGAACTTAGCACACCCCGGGCCAAGTTGTTCTAGTACAGCTACAACACTGGTATCGACCCAGCAATGTGGAAAATTGCCCAAGTATGTCCTGTGTACACACATGAGGGCAAATCCAACCTGGCCAATTGTCATCCTGTCAATCCACTCTCGATCATCAATGAAGTAGTGGAAGGGGGTCATCAACAGTGCTATAAAATGACACTTGCATAGTACTAAACTGCTCAAGAATTGTCAGTTTCTGTTCTGTCAGGGTCACTCATCTCCTGACCTCATTACAGCCTTGTTTCACACATGGACCAAAGAGCTGAACTCCAGAAGTGAGGTGAGAGTGGCTGCCATTGACATCAAGGCTGCACGGTGGCACAGTGGTTAGCACTGCTGCCTCACAGTGACAAGGACCCACATATGCCTGGGTTTCCTCCAGCTGCTCTAGTTTCCTCCCACGCTACAAAGATGTGCTCGTTAGTTTGATCGGCCATGCTAAAATTGCCCTTTAGTGTCAGGGGATTAACAAGGTAACTGCGTCGGGTTATGAGAATAAGGTCTGGGTGGGATTGTTGAAGGTGCAGGCATGATGGGCTGAATGGCCTCCTCCTGCACACTAGGGATTCTGTGATTCTTCTATGATTCTATGAGGAGCCCGAGCAAAACTGGGTGGGGGGGGGCGGTGCTTGCTCTCTGCTGTTTGGAATCATACCTAGCACAAAAGAAGGTCGTTGTGGTTGTTCGAGGTCAATCATCACTACAGAAGGGTATTGTCCTCGGCTGAGCCATCTTCAGCTACTTCATCAGTGACCTTCCATCACAAGTGGGAATGTTTTCTGATCATTGCACAATGTTCAGCAACATTCGCAACTACACAGACACTGAAGTCGTCCACGTCCAAATGCAGCAAGCCCTGGGCAATATCCAGGCCTTGAGAGGCAAGTAACATTGGTGCCACACAAGTGCCAGGCAATCACCATCTCTAACAAGAAAAACTAATCTTTAGCCCTTGATGTTCAAAGCTAATATCAACACTGAATCCCCACTGTCAAAATCCTGGTTGTTGAACTAGCCGTTTAAATACTGTGTCTGTAAGAGCAGGTCAGAAGTTGGGGATCTTGCTGCAAGTGACTCATCTCTTGGTACGCCACACCACCACCTCCAAGCCTGTTTACCACCAAAAAAAAAGGAGTCTGAAGTGTGATTGAATACTCTCCCCTTGTCTGGATGAATGTAGCCCCAATAACACTCAAGAAGCATGACACTGCCCATGACAAAGTTGCCTATTTGATTGTTACCCTGCCGACAAATATTTGCATTCTCCACCATTGATGCACAGTGGCAGCAGTGTGTGCAATCTACCAAGTGCACTGCGGGAACTCGCCCAAGACTCGGACAGCACCTTCCAAACCCATGACCTCTGCCATGTAGAAACATAGATCACAACGGACACCTACAGACGCTGAAAGATGCATTCATAAGAACAGGATATGGCGCTCGACTCATCGATCGACAGTTCCGACACGCCACAGCGAAAAACCGCACCGACCACCGCAGAAGACAAACACTGGGCACTGCGGACAGAGTACCTTTCATCGTCCAGTAGTTCCCTGGAGCGGAGAAGCTACGACGTCTTCTCCGGACCTTTCAATATATCATCGATGAAGACGAACATCTTGCCAAGGCCATCCCCACACCCCCACTTCTTGCCTTCAAACAACTGCACAACCTCAAACAGACCATTGTCCGCAGCAAACTACCCAGCCTTCAGGAGAACAGTGACCATGACACCACACAACCCTGCCACAGCAACCTCTGCAAGACGTGCTGAATCATCGACATGGATGCCATCATCTCATGTGAGAACACCATCCACCAGGTACACGGTACATACTCTTGCGACTCGGCCAACGTTGTCGACCTGATACGCTGCAGGAAAGGATGTCCCAAGGCATGGTACATTGGGGAGACCATGCAGACACTACGACAACGGATGAATGAACACCGCTCGACAATCACCAAGGCAGGAGTGTTCCCTTCCAGTCGGGGAACACTTCAGCAGTCACGGGCATTCAGCCTCTGATCTTTGGGTAAGCGTTCTCCAAGGTGGCTTTCATGACACACGACAATGCAGAATCGCTGAGCAGAAATTGATAGCCAAATTCCGCACACATGAGGACGGCCTCAACCGGGATACTGGGTTCATGTCACACTATCTGTAACCCCCACAGCCTGCCTGCACCTGCAGAGTTTCACTGCCTGTCCTGTCTGGAGACACTGCACATCTCTTTAGCCTGTCTTGATGCTCTCTCCACTCACATTGTTTGTATCTTAAAGACTTGATTAGCTGTAAGTATTTGCATTCCAACCATTATTCACGTAAATTGAGCTTGTGTCTTTATATGCCCTGTTTGTGAACAGAATTCCCACTCACCTGAAAAAGGGGCTTGGGGCTCCGAAAGCTTGTGTGGCCTTTGCTACCAAATAAAACTGTTGGACTTGAACCTGGTGTTGTTAAACTTCTTACTGTGTTTACCCCATTACTTGCCAGGGCTTGCAAAATCTCACTAACTGTCCTGGCTGGAGACAATACACACCCCTTTAATCTGTACTTAACGCTCTCTCCACTCACATTGTCTGTACTTTTAAGACTTGATTATCTGTAAAGACTCACATTCCAACCATTATCTTGTAAATTGAGTTTGTGTCTATATATTCCCTGTTTGTGAACACAACTCCTCACTCGCCTGAAGAAGGAGCAACACTCCAAAAGCTTATGCTACCAAATAAACCTGTTGGACTTTAACCTGGTGTTGAGAGACTTCTGACTGTAGAAAAAAGGGCAGCAGGCATTTTGTAATGCCACAACCTGCAAGTTGCCCTCGAAGCCCCACACCATCCTGACTTGGAAATATATTGCACCCCACCCCCCCAATAAATTTCTGAGAGGATCAGTTATCTTCAAGTTATTCATCAGATTTTTCTGAGGGAAAATTTGAAAAAATTGCTTCCTCCTCTTCAGGCCTTGCACTCTACCATCTGATTTTCCAGACAGCAACCATGGTGCACACTGCTGTACACACATGGGCCTGGGACAAGGAAATTACTCTGTCCCTGTTGTTAGTTGTGGGTTGCCACATTCTTCTGTTGGAACAGGAACCCTAGAATTTCAGACCCATAGTTTCAAAACCTGTTGCCTACCTCTTTCCCTTGTTGAGATTGAATTCATGTGACACTGTTATGGAACATAATCATGTAAAGTACTTCAGTTTAACGGGCTTACATAGGAGTATTAACCATTTTACTTGCTCACAAATTTAGTGTTCTGATTCCAAAGAAGATTCAGGCCTTTAAATTGCAGTACATAATTTAAGAAACTTGGTAAATGTGGAATAAATGCTCATCAAAGAACCAAACGGCATTGAGTTGTGTTCAAATTACACCTTGTGTTTCTTGTCCGGTTTTGGCCACCAAAATACCATTCAAGCATGTAACAACACTATGCTGATGCACCGCATCACATATGAGTAATGAGGAAAATTGATTTGCCTACCTTGAGAGACGTCATATTGAGATATAATAGATAGTAAAAGTTAAGGAAAAGGTAAATTGCAGAATTTAAATTGACAGACAAAAATAATTCAGCAATTTATAGTAGGCAAATTTAAGATTAATATTGGCAAATTCTTCTTCATGTAGAATGGACTTGTGGGTTGCATACTGCATTTTTTTTAAATGAAACAATTGAATACCTTAATGATGGTTTTTGATGACTTGAGAGAGACCCAATGGCCGCACCATGTTTTGCTTCACTATATTGTAGTGTCCTCTTGGTGGCAGGATTACCGGATTCCACTGTCGGTCCTGCACTATCAGTACAACAGCGCCTTCCAGTGTTGCATGTTCTGTACTACTTGAATGTAACATCATTTACTTGAGATGCATTCTGGGTGACATTGCAAAATGTAGGACTGTACTCGGACTGCCAAAGTGTTTAAGAATTCTTGACAGCCAAATGGCTTTGGAGAAATATTAGAGTTTGCCACATTACAGTGAACATTATTCAGAATTTCTCTAGAAATTTCTTTAAACTTGAGATGTTGGGACAGGTGGGGCCAGTACAGGAAGGATAGCTTGCACCTTAACAGGACTGGGATTAATGTCCTTGTAGAGGTTTGATACTAATGTTGGAGGGTTTCAAAGTGGAGAGATATTCCTTCTAGAAATCCATTCTATGTACTGTTAATTTCTAAAGTAGTTCATTTACTTTTAATATGCAAATTTAAAATACAGTTTAGTAAATTTTAATAATTGTAAGAACTTAAATTGATATGGTGACTGAAAATTCTGTTGCAAGTGCATACTGTACAGAACTGACTACTGTTATTACAGAATATTATTATGTAAAAGTATTTGTAAGCATTCATTTTTCTTTCAGGACCAGCTAATAATGTTACGAAAACAAATGCGAGCTTTTTGCCAGCTCTGCCAGCACTACCTGACGAATGTTAATACAGCTGTTAAAGAACAGGTAATAGAAATGATGTCTTCTGCATGAAAACAGCCCCACGTTTTTATTTATCACACTGTCCTGTAGCAACAATTGGTGTTACCAACACTGCTTCCTACAGTGCTAAATCAGTAAAGGATCACAGAGAGAATACTGCACTCAATTGATTGTTTCCCTCCTAATTTAGTATTTGCTTAACTATTTTGGATAATTTTTCAGAAAATAGGAATTTTCCTCATTCACACACAGCTTGAAAGATTTTCAAAGAAGTTTGCATCCAACATGAATTTTAATTTCCTGTAGCCACTTAAGTTGCACTTTGAAACATGTGGTCAGTTCATTGTTCCTCTAGTGCTAACTATGCAGACTGGTGCTCCTGAAGCTATGTTTCACCAGTTGTTTCTCCATGGAGAGAGATGCCCCTGGTCCTTTGTGGGCAATGGCTAACCACTTACTAATTGTTTTCTGGAAACAAAAGTACACTGGAATTTTGAAACCCATAGTTGTTAAATCAGTCATTTGAGTTAGCATTATGTTTCTCAAAATTGTATTTATCAATACATATTGACGTGTAAATTTTGACACTTGCAGTTTGCAAATAACTTCATTTTTGAAACAGCAGCAAATTCTGACACTAAAAACAACCTTGAGAGTTAATTGAAGTGCTGACATCGATGCTATTTCTCATAGCTCATTCATTGTGTTTTAAAGGGATTCTTGTAAAGCTTCTTTATGTTAAAGTTATAAGAAATTATAAAGAATAATTTCAGTGTTGAATATTTTTCCCTTAGTATCTCTCTTTCTTTCCTCCTTTCCAGCACATCACTCAAGTGGCCATGCTTCCATTATGCTTCCTTTATGGTAGCACAGTGACACAGTGGTTAACACTGCTGCCTCACAGTGCCAGGGACGTGGGTTCGATTTCACCCTTGGGTCGCTGTGTGGAGTTTGCACATTGTCCATTGTCCTGTGTCCTCTGGGTGCTGTGCTTTTCTCCCACAGTCCAAAGATATGCTGGTTAAGTGGATTGGCCATGCCAAATTGCCCCTTGTCCAAAGATGTGTGGGCTAGGGGGATTAGTGGGGTGAATACAACGGGTTATGGGGATAGGGCCTAGGTAAGATGCTCTGTCAGAGAATTGGTACAAACTTGATGGGCTGAATTGCCTCCTCCTGCACTGTTGGGATTCTGAGTCTGAGCCCAGGCTTTGAATGTTGGTTAGATATTTGATTGTGGGGCTTCACACTTGAGCTTAAATTTTTTTGCATTCAGTGTCCAACAGCACAATTTCCAGTAGTCATCTCTAGGTAGCAGTTGGGAACGAGAATTCTGGTTGATTTGCTTCTTTCCTGAGCTGGAGCAACTGAGGCAAATGAAAATAACTCAGTTTGCATCAGTGCAAAATCAATGTTTAGCATGAGACTTTTTGGTCTGTACCCTTATTCACTATGTTATAAAATATACATTTTCATAACATATTCTGTTCCCCTTTATCATCCTTGCCATGATTTGGTCAGGTTTGGTGTGACAATTTCCTCATGCCAGGTCCAATGCCTTTGGTAACACCACAGTACTTAATGTTTCAGTCCTTGTAATTACCTGCCTTGCAGTGGAGGTCTCCCAACAGGAAGTGCTGCTTCATGTCCTCCCTGTCCAGAATTGTTCCCTCCTTGGTAACTTGATTGCTCATTTTTCAAACTACCCTGCCCTTCTTGTCCCATTTATTTTGTTTTTCATCTTGAGTCGTACTAGACGATGATAGCCCAATCCTTTTATTCCGATTTGCATCATGATTTCCACATGCTGTGACTTTACAACTCTGCTCTGAACCCCTAAGCCTCACCTCACCAGCATCTTTCTTTGTGAAATCAGAAATCCATCAGTAGAAAGGGGTCACAGAATCCTAGATGAGGGAGAGAGACAAAAAGGACAGGAAAATGTGTGCATGTGAACATGAATGAGAGAGAAAATTCAGAGATAATTCATAGGAATCAAGTACATTAAATATCTTGTATATAGTATGCCCTTTGTTGAAGTGTCAATTAACTCTTGTTGCACTTTTCCTGACACACTTCTAAGTTTGAGAAAGAACAACAGAAGTTCTGTTTGTTTATGTTTTAACTTGCAACTGCACATTTTCGTCACAACTGAAGAAAAGTGTTTTTTAAAAGCTCTCAAAGTCAATTTTCAGTGTACTTTGAAATTCTCCAACAACAAAAAATATTTTTGATTTGCAAAGAGAAAACCGATGTTGTTAAGAGTAATAATTATGTCAGAGAGAAATTGGAAGTTCTACACCCTGGGGATCAGTGCTGGTTCGGCACAGTGGTTAGCACTGCTGCCTCACAGCACTGGGGACCCGTGTTTGATTCCCAGCTTCGGTCACTGAGCGGAGTCTGCACGTTCTCCCTATGTCTGCGTGGGTTCCCTCCGGGTGCTCTTGTTTCCTCCCACAGTCTGAAAGATGTGCAGGTTGGTTGCGTTGGCCATGCTAAATTCTCCCTCAGTGTACATGAACAGATGCCGGAGTGTGGCGACTTTTCATTGCGGTGTTAGTGTAAGCCTACTTGTGACGCTAATAAAAATAATTCGGAGAGAAGCAGCAGTGTTGGAATTTACTGATTGCACAAAAGGAAGGGTTTTGGCAAAAAGGAGGATTGTAAAAAAAGTATTGCTGAGTGGGAAAAAAAAAGGAACATGTTATTGAAGCTTTCCAATTTGCACTCTTCAGGACATCACAAGAATACCAAATTTCAAAGGGAATAGCAATTTATGCTGAGAATGTAGGAGCAAAGGATGCTAATTGGGTGTTACCATGGAGGCTTTTGTTTAAATTCAAGCCAGGCATGTCAACTTTGGTTGAGAGGTTGCCATGAGGAATGCATCAGGGAACAGTTGTCCCCAAGCTTCTATTTTGTTGAAGATGCAATGCATGGACATTTTCTTTTTGTTTGCAAAGGATAAGGCCCTGTGTATGAATAAGCTTCAACAGTTTGCCGCTTTTTCAACAACACCTAGGTTCTGTACTACCAAGCGACTGATTGTAAAAGACTTGCGAAGGGCATTGGTTAACTTAATGATCAATAGTTTTCAAGTGGAATTTAATGTTAAGTATTATTTAATATGTTTTGGAAGGAAAAACAAGGAACTAAAGAGTATACTAAATGGAGAGAGAGTAAATGAATGAAGAACTTTGAGATTCAAGTGCATAATTTAATGCAAGCAGATATATAACAGTGAAGATTACTTTGGGGATTTATGAATGGAATGTAGAGCATAAGATGTGCTGATAGTTTTGTTCCACAGAGTACACTGTGGAGTTTTGAGTACCGTAAAAGTCGCTATGCCAATCAACTAAACTAACTTCACCGGGATGATGTCAGAGGTGGGAATCTATAGTTATAAGGAGAGAGTTGAGACGCTGGCACTGTTTCCAATGCAGCAAAGAAAGCTAAAGGAGAATTAGTATGAGTTTTTTTTTAAATTATGAAGGATTTTCAAGTTTCAAGTTTATTAGTCACAAGTAGGCTTACATTCACATCGTAATGAAGTTACTGTGAAAATCCCCTAGTTGCCACACTCCGGCGCCTGTTCGGGTACACTGAGGGAGAATTTAGCATGGCCAATGCACCTAACTTGCGCATCTTTGGACTGTGGGAGGACACCAGAACACCTGCAGGAAACCCATGCAGACACGGAGAATGTGCAAACTCCACGCAGACAGTGACCCAAGCCGGGAATCGAACCCAGATCCCTGACACTGTGAGGCAGCAGTGCTAGCCACTGTGCCACCGTGCCGCCCCATGAAGAGGCAGCAATGAGTAATTTAAAATAATCATGAAGCAAATAAGGAGAGCAGAAAGGAGCAATTGCTTTACAAAGCGAGTTCTTTGATACAGCACATGGTTGAGCAGAAATGTCTCAGAGAGAAGTTGATAAATATTTTGAGTCGGGGAAGATACAGGCAGATGGGAAGAGAGCACAATGGAATTGGTTTTGGACTGTTCTCACAAAAAGGTCATATAAGTGTGATAAGCCAAATGTCATGCTTGTATGCTATAAATTATGTTCAAACAAAGGAAATCAATCTGACCTCAGACCACCTTTACAGTCTGCTCAAGAATATTTTACTTATTGACAAGAAGGCAACAGCAGTTGCACCTTGTGGCCTTAAAAGGACAGTTTAAGTTGCAATTGGGTTGCCTAATGTAATAATTCTGCCCTTCTAAAATGGCATATCCTCCAACCTGCCACGAGCAGGAGAGCTGTGAGTATAAATGCATCATCCCTCCTGTGTTTTTCAAGATCACTTTACCAAGTTATTTTTCTTCCTGTGGAATGATGTACTTTGGTTCTCCACTTGTATCTGGGGCGAGTCCTCTGTACCCTGTTGGGTAAAGAGGCAGCCTACATTTGTCATAAAGGGTCTTTATTCAGGAATCTTTACCTTTAAATTGATGCTTTGGCTGGCCTGGATGGTGACTGAGACATAAACTACCAGATTGTTAATACTGCCCAAGTATGCAGCAATATCTATCCATTAACTTTTCTTAGCTTGGCAGTTTAACATTGGAATCTTGGCCAGTCTCAAGTTCTAATCTCAAAGATGTTTTTTTAGCCAATAACATTGGAATGAATTTAGGTGTAAAGACCTAAAGTAGCAGGCCTCTAATAAAAAATGAATTGTAGTTTTATTTCCTAGAAGTATAAAACTTCTTGTAAGATAGGCACATTAAAAAAAAACATGGGTTAATAATAAATAATATACATGGATAAGATGCATTTCATTGGTGCAATGACTATGTATACAAAATAGATTCAGTAACTTTCAGTAATTATTTCTGTTTTGTTTTGTAGGCTTTCACTATCTTGTGTGATATTCTGATGATTTTTAGCCACCAGATTGTGTCAGGTGGACGTGAAGTACTGGAACCTCTGGTTTACACTCCAGATTCGTCTCTACAGTCAGAGTTACTCAGCTTCATCCTAGACCATGTATTTATTGACCAGGATGAAGACAGCCACAGTACAGGTGAGAGATTTTATATCTATGTTTTGATACCAACCAAGTACATATACCTGTTACTTAGAGTCATAAAGGTTTACAGCATGGAAACAGGCCCTTTGGCCCAACTTGTCCATGCCGCCCCTTTGTTTTTAACCATTAAGCTAGTCCCAGTTGCCTTCGTTTGGCCCATATCCCTTTATAGTCATCTTACCCATGTAACTGTCTAAACGCTTTTTAAAAGACAAAATTGTACCCACCTCGACTACCACCCTCTGAAAAAAATTGCCTCTCTGGACCATTTTGTATCTCTCCCCTCTCACTGTAAACCTATGCCTTCTAGTTTTAGACTCCCCTACCTTTGGGAAAAGATATTGACTATCCAGCTGATCTGTGCTCTTCATTATTTTATAGACCTCTATAAGATCACCCCTCAGCCTCCTACGCTCCAGAGAGTAAAGTCCCAGTCTATTCAGTCTCTCCTTATAACTCAAGCCATCAAGTCCTAGTAGCATCCTAATAATTTTCCAGGGAGACAACATCAACTGCACTGCCCTCATCGACCTTCTTGGTTACCCCTTCAAAATACTCAATCAAATTTGTGAGCCATAATTTTCTACTCACAAAGCCATGCTGACTGTCCCTAATCAGTCCTTGCGTCTCTAAATGCCTGTAGATCCGATCTCTCAGAATATCTTCTGACAGCTTACCCACTGCAGATGTGAGGTTCACTGGCCTGTCATTCCCAGGCTTTTCCTTGCAGCCCTTTTTAAACAAAGGCATGACATTTGTCACCCTCCAATCTTCAGGCACCTCACCTGTGGCTGTCGATGATTCAAGTATCTCTGCTAGGGGACCTGCAATTTCCTCCCTAGCCTCCCACAACATCCTGGGATACACTTCATCAGGTGCCAGGGATTTATCTTATCTTGATGCGCTTTAAGACTTCCAGCATCTCCTTCTCTGTTGTATGTACACTCCTCAAAACATCACTATTTATTTCCCCAGTTCCCGAACATCCATGCCTTTCTCAACAGTAAATACTGATGAGAAATCTTCATTTAGGATCTCACCCATCTCTTGTGGATCCGCACATAGAGGATCTTCTTGATCCTTCAGATGCCCTACCGTCTCCCCAGTTAATCTCTTGTCCTTTATGCATTTGTAGAATCTCTTTGGATTCACCTTTGCTTTATCTCCCAACTTGAAGACCATCTTCCCACAATTCTCTAAAAAATGAATGATCTTTTAAACTAAGGTTTAGTATAGAACAAGTTTAGTATAGAAGTTTTTGATACAGACTGTCTTGTCTCTCTTTAGGAAATAGAACTTAGTTTAGCTGTGTATATATTTTTGCGGTTGTCATAGGGTACACTATTTGTAATGGTTAACTTTGGACACTGGATGTACTGAAGAGTAATGTGGTGCACATTTTAATTAGTGTGACAGCACAAGTAGATAAGTTTGGAGGAAATGCTACGTATGTTGTCTACGTGGTTTTTAAAGTGTTTGACAAAGACTTGTTAACAAAATTGACACAGAATGAGAGGATCAGTGTCAACTTGGATTTTAAAAACAATTAGCTTAAGAACAGAAAACAGTGAGTCGTAGTAAATGGTTGCTTTTTCAGAATTGGAGACAATGTTGTTCTCCAAGGGAATTTAATGATATATATGACTTGCATATACAGAGTAAAATTTCAAAATTCACCAAGAGGATGGCAAACAGAGAATGATATAAATCAACTGCACAGGACACAAAAGCTAACAGAATGGGGAGACAAGTAACAGATTGAATTTAGTACAGAGAAGTGAGGTAATGCATTTTGGTGCAAGTTTTAGGGAGACGCAATATAGATTTAATGGCACAGTTCTAAAGCGTGTGCATGGAAGAACTTGGGATGCATGTGATGACATCATGTGCTTCATAAATAGAGGTACAGAGTGCAGAAGCAGGCAAGTTTTGTTGAACCTTTATAAAACATTAGGCCAATTCTACAATATTGCATCTAGTTCTGGTCATCACACTTTTAGGAAGGAATGTGTGGGCTCTTGGGTGCAGAGGAGATTTACCAGAATAGTTCCAAGGATGAGGGATTTTAGATACAAGGTTAGGTTGGACAAACTGGGCTTATCCTCTTTTGAACAAAGGATATTTAAGGGAGATTTGAGAGAGGGAAACAAAAAATTATGACGTATTTATATGAGGTAGATGAAAACCCCTTATTTTTAACTGGACATGCAAGGACTGGGGGATGCAGTTTTAGTTTAGTAGTGTCACATGTAGGCTTAAGCTAACATTGCAATAAAGTTGCAGTGAAAAGTCCCTCGTTGCCAAACTCGGGCATTTTTTCAACTACATTGAGGGAGAATTTGGCATGGCCAATGCATTGAACCAGCACGTCTTCCGGACTGTGGGAGGAAACTGGAGTACCAGGAGGAGGGAACCCACGCAGACACTGGGAGAACGTGCAGACTCTGCACAGACAGTGACCCAAGCCAGGATTTGAATCTGGATCCCTGGTGCTAACCACTGTGCCACCATGCTGCCTAAATGTTCCTAGCTTTATGGGCAAAGGGTGCAGGGATAATCATAGAAACACTACAGTACAGAAAGAGGCCATTCGGCCCATCGAGTCTACACCGGCCACAATCCCACCCAGTCCCTACCCCCCTATCCCTACATATTTTACCCGCTAATCCCTCTAACCTACGCATCTCAGGACACCAAGGGCAATTTTTAGCATGGCCAATCAACCTAACCTGCACATCTTTGGACTGTGGGAGGAAACCGGAGCACCCGGAGGAAACCCACGCAGACACGAGAATGTGCAAACTCCACACAGACAGTGACCCAAACCGGGAATCGAACCCAGGTCCCTGGAGCTGTGAAGCAGCAGTGCTAACCACTGTGCTACCGTGCCGCTTAGTGATGGCCTAATGAAGAACAATTTTATGCAGCAAGTGGTAATGATCAGGAATTTGCTGCACTTGATGGTAGTAGAAGTAGTGAAGATCAGTGATTTCAGTAGGAAATTGCATTGAGCAACTTGCAGGACAATGGGGGTAGAGCAGGGGAATGGGACTGATTTCTCCAAGGAGACAGGTGTGGACTCAGTGAGCTGAAAATGACACAATGACGCGTAGGAAGAGAAACATCAGTTGGGGAAATATTGGTTAAAAATGTGAGGATTTGGCCAAAACAGCAATATTAACCATTAGGCCTCATTGAGATCTAGTGATAGTTGCACCTGACTTTTCTGGATAATAGTGTTAATGTTTTCAACTGATTAGAGGTTGTGCTAGGGGTGTGTGTGTGTTCATGTGACACTTACCCACTGTTTGCAAATGGTATTACATTGACCTTTTAACGGTTGAGTTCCTTGAAGTTGAGAAACTTTTCTCATGGTTTCATACCAGTCACTGCCATGAGAAGTTCTGTGAGCAAGTATAAAAATTACACAGGTGCAAATATGAAGTGCAAACTACTCTCTGGTTGCTCGTAGCAGTGCTTGGAATCGTAACCTTTTTCTCTTGGAGACTCCCAGACTTGGCAACCTCCTAGAAACTGCCAGTGTATTGGTTAATTTTAGACACCAGATATACTGAATAGTTATTGTGGTGCACATTTTAACTAGTGTGTCACAATGTAAGTAGGTAGGGTTGATGAAGGAAATGCAATTAATGTTGTCAATGTGTTTTTTAAGCAAGTGTTTGACAGTAAAAAAGACTGGTTTACAAAATTGGCTCACAGAGAAGCAATGTGAGCAGTGGGGAGGAAGAGGAAAAAAATTGAGGGTAATGGATGACAAAAGAAAAAGCATACTGGGGAGATGAGACATTGATTAAGGGAAGGATAAGAAATGAATAAAAGGGTCAGGATCCAAAGTGGTAAAAACGTGAAACTGAAACTGGAGGAAGGATTTGCAGGAGAGAAATCAGAGCTGTAGAAAGTTTGATCCTGTCAGTTACTTGCTGAAATTACACTGGTAGCCAATTCTGGGTTTTTCATAGAAATCATAGAAACCTTACAGTGCAGAAGTAGGCCATTCGGCCCATCAGGTCTGCACCGACAACAATCCCACCCAGGCCCTTTCCCTGTAATTCCACATATTTCCCATGGCTAATCCCTCTAACCTATACAACCAGGACACTAAGGGGCAATTTAGCATGTCCAATCAACCTAACCCATACATCTTTGGACTGTGGGAGGAAACCGGAGCACTTGGAAGAAACCCACGCAGACACAGTGAGAACGTGCAAACTCCACACAGACAGTGACCCGAGGCTGGGAATCGAAGCCAGGTCCCTGGAGCTGTGCTGCAGCAGTGCTAACCATTCTGCTGCCCATATTCCCCATTCGGCTACCAGTGGAAACCAGTGGTCTTCCACTATCTTTCCAGATGCTTCTCCCTCTTCAGCATATCTTTCTCCCTGATGCTTTGCCAGCCAGTTTGGTTTCTGCTCACCCCCACTTGCCAGAAAAGACTTAATTAACTCTTGCTTCTCAATATTTGTAAAGTAGTGTGTTTGTGAGGCGAGTGGGGGGTGGGAAAGAGGAGACTGGCCATAACCAGATGTTCCAAGTACAGGCTTGTCAGTTGAAGCCAAGTCAGTTGGGAGAGGAGTTGGAGGCATTGGATGGTGAAATGGACAGCTATGATGTCCTTGAACAGTGATGTCGCCATGCAGAGTGTGGTTCCCCAAGGCTCCAGCAAGCAATTTTAAGACAAAGTTCTGTTTTTTCTCCCTGATTGTTGGCAGTCGTGACCAGGTGCTTCCTCTTATTTTATAAAGGTGGGAAAAACTAAGTGGCTCCCAGTTTCTTCACTTTTAATTAATGAGTAGTAATAACAATTGCCTGTGTTTTGCAGATGGACATCAAGATGATGAAGCTGGTAAAATTGAAGCTCTACATAAAAGAAGGAACCTTCTTGCAGCTTTCTGTAAATTAATTGTATATAATGTGGTCGACATGCATACAGCTGCAGATATTTTTAAGCAGTACATGAAGGTAAACATTTCTGAATTTTGTAAAATACGCTATTATACTTGTCTGAAATTTTACATGAAACTGTGCTGCTAACTAAGCTATGGTGGTTTATCCCAGAGAGAATGTAACTTTGTGGCTAACTTAGCTAGGCTTGTGAAAAACAATGTTAAGGAGGGAACCAGGTTATTTTTTGGCATAAGTGACATAGTATGATGAGCATCGTGTGCTTTAAAAAAAGTAGAACAGCGAGCTCGATCACTTCAGGTTCGCTCCCCCCCCCCTTTCCCCCACCTCAGTTCTGTATGTTCATACATAAATCTAGCATCTTATAATGGTTGATTTGTGCACTTGCTAAAACAGAAGTGTATATTGGAAGTATATCGAAAATTTTCATAGCGTGAAACTATTGTCATGGATTGTTCGAAATGATACATCTTAGACCCAGTTATCAGAATTATTAAAAACTTTAATCTATAATGGTCACTAAATCCTTTATTGTTTATACTTCAGTATTACAATGATTATGGAGACATCATCAAGGAAACTATGAGCAAGTGCCGACAAACTGACAAAATTCAGTGTGCAAAGACCCTCATACTTAGCTTACAGCAGGTAAGATTTTAAATCTATTTGGAAGAAGAGTTGGACTACAAATTCGCAAGTATTTTGTAACAAACGGTACTCAGGGCGTACCATATGCGACACTTGAATGAATGACGTTAAAACTGTTTTATATTTATTGAATAAGGCGATAATCTTGAAAGATGAAAATTTGGTGTGTTATTTTGGGGGCTATTTACTCAGCACGTATCTGGTTCATTTTTATGTTGTGTACTAGAGTCATAGAGTCACAGAGTCATAGAGGTTTACAGCATGGAAACAGGCCCTTCGGCCCAACTTGTCCATGCCGCCTTTTTTTTAAAAAACCCCGAAGCTAATCCCAATTGCCCGCATTTGGCCCATATTTCTCTATACCCATCGTACCCATGTAACTATCTAAATGCTTTTTAAAAGACAAAATTGTACCCGCCTCTACTACTACCTTTGGCAGCTTGTTCCAGCCTCTCTCCACCGTCTGTGTGAAAAAATTGTCCCTCTGGACACTTTTGTGTATCTCCCCTCTCACCTTAAACCTATGCCCTCTAGTTTTATGCTCCCCTACCTTTGGGAAAAGATATTGACTATCCAGCTGATCTGTGCTCTTCATTATTTTATAGACCTCTATAAGATCACCCCTCAGCCTCCTATGCTCCAGAGAAAAAAGTCCCAGTCTGTTCCGCCTCTCCTTCTAACTCAATCCATCAAGTCCTGGTAGCATCCTCGTAAATCTTTTCTGCACTCTTTCTAGTTTAATAATATCCTTTCTATAATAGGGTGACCAGAATTGCACACAGTATTCCAAGTGTGGCTTTACCAATGTCTCGTACAACTTCAGCAAGATGTCCCAACTCCTGTATTCAATGTTCTGACCGATGAAACCAAGCATGCCGAATGCCTTCTTCACCACTCTGTCCACCTGTGACTCCACTTTCAAGGAGCTATGAACATGTACCCATAGATCTCTTTGTTCTGTAACTCTCCTCAATGCCCTACCATTAACTGAGTAAGTCCTGCCCTGGTTCAATCTACCAAAATGCATCACCTCGCATTTGTCTAAATTAAACTCCATCTGCCATTCATCAGCCCACTGGCCCAATTGATCAAGATCCCGTTGCAATTGGAGATAACTTTCTTCACTGTCCACTATGCCACCAATCTTGGTGTCATCTGCAAATTTACTAACCATGTCTCCTATATTCTCATCCAAATCATTAATATAAATGACAAATAACAGTGGGCCCAGCACTGATCCCTGAGGCACACCGCTGGTCACAGGCCTCCAGTTTGAAAAACAACTCTCTACAATCACCCTCTGGCTTCTGTCAAGAAGTGGCGATGCCGGCGTTGGACTGGGGTAGACACAGTAAGAAGTCTCACAACACCAGGTTAAAGTCCAACAGGTTTATTTGGTAGCAAAAGCCACTAGCTTTCGGAGCGCTGCTCCTTGGTCAGTTAAGAAGTGGGAGTTCTGTTCACAAACAGGGCATACAAAAAGACAAACTCAATTTACAAAATAATGATTGGAATGCGAATCTTTACAGGTAATCAAGTCTTAAAGGTACAGACAATGTGAGTGGAGAGAGCGTTAAGCATAGGTTAAAGAGATGTGTATTGTCTCCAAAGACTGGAGTCCAGTCTCTGGAGACAATACACATCTCTTTAACCTGTGCTTAACGCTCTCTCTACTCACATTGTCTGTACCTTTAAGACTTGATTACCTGTAAAGATTCGCATTCCAACCATTATTTTGGAAATTGAGTTTGTCTCTTTGTATGCCCTGTTTGTGAACAGAACTCCCACTTCTTACCTGACCAAGGAGCAGCGCTCCGAAAGCTAGTGGCTTTTGCTACCAAATAAACCTGTTGGACTTTAACCTGGTGTTGAGACTTCTTGCTGTGTTATTCTGTCAAGAAGGCAATTTTGTATCCATTTAGATACCTCACCCTGGATCCCATGAGATTTAACTTTATGCAACAACCTATGCGATACCTTGTCAAAGGCCTTGCTAAAGTCCATGTAGACAATATTTTATCTTTTGTTTAGAAATATAGTGCAGTGCAAATAAGAACCATTATGTAAATCAGAATAATGTGCATTTACATGTTATATTTGCAAATTAAGTTTCCTGGGTTTGTGTTTACATATTTGGGATAGTGTTTTCAGTGTATTAACCAGAGCTATTTCTAAAACCCATTTGTTTTTGGTACTGTTCAAAAATGTTAAGGGTTACTGATTTATTTTTGCATGCAATAATCCAGTCAGGTTAAGAAAAGGGTACAGTATTGTTGGAAAAAGCAAGTGAAAGTTACATTTGTTAATCAATAAAGCTTCATTATAATCAAAAAGTGGATTATTTAATTTTCAACTTATTACGTATTTATCAGCATTTTGCATGTCCTTTTGAGAATTGCTCACTGCACCATGCATATTATTTTTAAATTTCTTCACAGTTGTTTAATGAGTTGGAACAAGACCTTGGACTTAATTTTGATCGAACAGCTCCTGGTTTTAGTGGAGTTAAAGAACTTGCTCGACGTTTTTCACTAACATTTGGCTTAGATCAGCTAAAAACCAGAGAAGCTGTAGCAATGCTACACAAGTAAGTATTTGATATGTGATGTTTAAAAATATTTTTCTGGAAAGCATGGTTTCTGGGTGAAGGACAGCAACATCAAAAGGTACAGCAAGAAAAAGCATTCAGCTTGTCAACAGCAACTTGCGTTTATATAGTGCCTTTCTCATAGTAAAAACATTCCCAGGCACATGATCAAATAGAAAGTTGACGCCAAGTCTTGTAGAGATATTATTGCCAAACCAGGTGGCAGTGTAGGTGAGCAAGCACTGCAGCGATGAATGAACAGGACTTGGTGCAAGTTAGGATACAAGCATTGGAATTTTGGATGATTTTAAGTTTACTGAGGTGGAAGAATGGCTAGAAAGCCCTTGAAAACATCTGGAGGTACCAAATGCTGAGCAGCAATTGAACTGAAGCCAGGTGGAGATGGGTGATATTGGGGAGGTAGGTATAGGTGGTTTTGGTAAGAGAGAATGTGGGGTTGAAAGCTTAGCTCAAGGCCACGTTCACTCCTTCCACATTTGTGGTACAGTACACGCTTTCCTGGACTTTACCCAGTTAATCTCCCATGGGAACATTTTTCATAAATATTCCCAATATGTAATCCAATAAAACTACAGCATATTTATCCTCCCATTATTTTCACAACACAAGCCTACTGCTGTATACAGTCATTTACCTCAGCATCACTTATACCATCGTGTCATGTGGAGTGCTTAATCAACTGTCTGTGACCCTTCTCTGTGATCTGTGATCCTTTTCCAAACCCAATCAGTACTTATCCAGCTTCTTTTTGAAGATGATGATGATTAGCATTATGCTGTGGGTTAGTTTCATATGGCCATTAATGGAGTTAAATGTGTACTCTTTCACAAGTCTAGTTCATTTTTAGCTTGTAGCCTCTACTTAAATACTTAAATTTAACTGGCTGCTGAACAGCATCTATGCCTTTACATTTCAAAGGTTTGGATCAAATTTTGCAGACAAGTACAAGAGTTACCTACTAACTGAAGGGAATGAGTCTGGTAAACATTCATTTAATCTCAAAAGCCAAATATAATGGATTCTGAAAACCTGAAATAAAATAGAAACTACTCAGAATGCTCAAGTTTGGTCGCATCTGTGGAGCGAAAAGCAAGGTTACTCTTTCAGGTTGTTGACCTTGTGTCAGAGTGGAGATGTAAAAGGCTTTAAGCAACTACAGAGGCAAGGCAAGGGGTCAGACAAACAGCAAAGGTAGTCTGTGATGGGATGAAAGGTAGGAGAGATTAAATGTCAAAATTGATGCTGGTGCAAGCCAAATGGAGAAGGTAATGGGTCAAGTAAAGATACAAAAGATGGGTCTCGAGGGAGGTAGAATTGGGCAAAGGAGAAAACACCTGCCATCCTAAAATGAAGAAAATGGCCAAGGTTATAATCTGAAAATGTTGAACTTGTTGTTAAGCCTGGAAGCTGTGGAATGCCCAATTTCAAGAAGTGAAGCCATTCCTTGAGCTTGTGTTGGAACAGTGTCCGAGGTCAGAGTGGTTGTGTGAGGTGGAGAATTAAAATGACAAGTGACTGGAAACTTTGTAATCAGGATTGCATACTGACCAGAGGTGTTTTGCAAGCGGTCACCCTTGAGCTGGCCTCCACCATATTGAAGAGACTGCACCATGAATAATGAATGCAGAATTCTAAATTCAAAGACGTACAACTAAATCGCTATTTCATCTGGATGTTTGGAACCTTGGATGATGAGAAGGAAGCGACAGCATAGATGTTGTATCACCTAAGTATACACGGGAAGGGGATAGATTGTTGGGGATCATTGAGGAGTGGACTACAATGCTATGGAAGGAATGGTTCTTTTGAAATGTTGAAAGAGGAGGGTAAGATGCATTTGGTGGTGGGATCATACTGGATGTGGTGGAAATGGTAGCGGGTGATCTGAATGTGGAAGGTGGGAGGGAAATATGAGAAGAACAGTCGTGTTTTGGGAGGGAGGGAAGGGATGACCGCAAAAGTGTAGGAAATAGACTGATATGGTTGACATAGTGGGGAGAAACCTTTGTTGAGGAGAAAGTAAGACACGTCAGAAGCACTGGTATGGAAATTGGCATTGTCAGACTACATATGGAGAAACTAAGAAAATGGAATACGGGAACTCGGGTGGGAGGAAGTGTGACCCAGCCCGTCTTCATCGTCCAAAGTCCCGCCATTCCTTCCAGATGAAACAGCAATGTATTTACTTCAGTTTAGCACATTGTATTTGTTGTTCATGATGTGACCTCCACTACGTTGAGGAGCCAAAATGCAGATTGGGTGGCCACGCTGCGCGACTTAGTTCTTATTGCGTTATCAGTCATTTGTCAATTTAATTCTCTGCTGTGCTTCCATTCTAGCTTCTCTGTCTTTGGTCTTCTGCAGTGTTCCAATGAAGCACAATATTAGCTCGAGGAGCAGCACCGTATTTTTTGATTAGGCACGCTGCAAGTTTACACTCAAAATTGAGTTCAGCAATTTCAGATCATCACCCCTGCTCCATTATTCATTTTTGTTTTTATATGGTGATGGGTTTGCTTTTCCACTTAAAGCTGCTCTTGACCCACCTTTTGTTTCTTTACTTTTATCATCTCCTTTTGCCTTGCATCTTAAGTTACTTAATCTCTTCTGCCTTCCACCATGTTCTTGGCGCATCACCACTTTCCAAGCTTGTATTAAAATCTCATACGTCGCTAACTTTTGCCATTCTGATGAAAAGTAATTGAATTGAAACATTAATTTTGTTTCTCACGCCACAGATGCTACCCAAGTTGCTAAGTATTTCCATCATTTTCTGTTTGTATTTTAATCTTTGGCTAATAATCTTGAATTAGCTTATCTCCATGAAGTTTTTATTTTGCAGTGAATGCTACAGCCTCACTTAAGCAGATTATCTGAAGTTTGTGATAACTGAAAATATGACTGCTCAACGTAGAGAAATGAAGAGTAACCCATTGGGCGGGATTTTACGGCTTCGCTCGATCCGAAACCATAAAATCCAGCCCGAGGTCAACAGACCTTTCCATGGTCCGCCCCTCGCCTGCTCCGATTCCTGTGGCAGGCGGGACAGTAAAATTCTGGCCATTATGTCAGATTCAGTATTTTAATTGTATTTTAATTATGTGTTGCTTTGAGAATTCATTGGTTATTTTCTAATTTTAACTTGTTTGACAATGAATTTGCAGAGATGGCATTGATTTTGCCTTCAAGGAACCCAATGTAAATGGAGAAGGATATCCTGCTGTGAATTTAGCTTTTCTTGATATCCTAAGTGAATTCTCTTCTAAGCTTCTCAGACAAGACAAGAGAACGCTGTAAGTACAGTACTTGTTTGTAAATGCAGCAAAACAAACTCTAAAATTGTGTAATTTTGCTTTAATTGTTGCAATATGTTATTTTGCAATGCATTTTGACCATTTTTGAATAATTATTGAGCAGTGTTTTTCTTGCACTTTCAGTTACGTTTACCTTGAGAAGTTTATGACTGAGCAAATGATATTGCACAGGGAAGATGTGTGGCTGCCATTAATATCATATAGAAACTCCTTACTCACTGGGGACGATGATACAATGTCTGTTGTCAGTGGAATTAGCAGCAGAGGCTCTTCTATCAGAAGCAAGAAAACAAAACCAGCAACAGGGAAACGAAAATTACCCGAAGGTAATGCATTAGCATGGCTCTTGTAAATAAATCATAATGATGCACTTATTGCATACACATAATTGCATTTCCAGGATGCACTTTAAGACTGGAAATTGGACGAGTCGATGCACCCAATAAAGGTGACTGCTTATGTGGAGTGAATGATACATCTTGTACAATTTTTGTTCTTTCCACTCTTCTAATCTCCAATGGGTATAGGTCTCATTTGCTCAACCTTTCATTATAAAACAGTTGCTTCATCCCCATTTAGCCCAGTGAAATTGTTTACAATTTATATCCCTGCTTAAATCAGGCCAAAACTGTACACAATACTAAGTGTAGTCTCTCCAGTATCCTGTACAGAGCTCTGACTAAGGGTCATCCGGACTTAAAATGTTGGCTCTATTCTCACTCCACAGATGGTATCATATCTGCTGAGATTTTTCATCATTTTCTGTTATTCTTTCAGATTCCAGCTTGCACAGTATTTTGCTTTATTACTTTGAGCCTTTCTGTCTGAACATTGCTAGTTTTCCAGGTTAGTGATTTGGAATTGGGGTTCATTGTCAGGTCAAGAAAATAGACTGAACAGATAGCAAAGTGGTTATCCGATCTATTTAGTCTCCCCATTGTAGAGGAAACTGCATCGTTAACAGAGAATACAGTAAACTATTTTGAGACAAGTGGAAGTAATGTTATATTTTGAGTGTTTTGTGTTCTGAACAATGGTAAGAGAGGCAATAAAAAGCCAGGTGTTTACACAAAACGTGCCCAGTGAAGGGGAATGGGTGTTGAGGATGATTGAAGTGTGGATCAGGGCATTGCTGGGGTAATGGTTCCTTCAGAGTGCTGAAAGGGGAAAGAAAGATGTTGTTGGTAGTATGACCGTGTCAGTCAGTGGAATATATTAGCTGAACACCACAACCTGTTGTCTAATTTATTTGGTTATTAAACATGCATGGGTTCTTTTCAATAATCCGTTTTTCCTAATGGAAAAAATATTGCACTTAACATAATGGAAAGATCCCTAGACAACCACTTCATGCCAGCTGAGATAGAGGTTTTATTTTAAGAACATAAGAACTAGGAGCAGGAGTAGGCCATCTGGCCCCTCGAGCCTGCTCCGCCATTCAATAAGATCATGGCTGATCTTTTCGTGGACTCAGCTCCACTTACCCGCCCGCTCACCATAACCCTTAATTCCTTTACTATTCAAAAATTTATCTATCCTTGCCTTAAAAACATTCAATGAGGTAACCTCAACTGCTTCACTGGGCAGGGAATTCCACAGATTCACAACCCTGTGTGTGGAGTTGTTCCTCCTCAAGTCAGTTCTAAATCTGCTTCCCCTTATTTTGAGGCTATGCCCCCTAGTTCTGGTTTTTGGAAGTGTAAATTGTGGTTTTGGAACCACAATTTACACTTGTACTTCACTGCTAACCTTGATGTTTCTTGCATAGCTACGCACTTGGTTTTTTCTCATATCAGAAGTAAATAATGAAAATGCTGCTCTGTTAAATGATTCTGTATCCGCAATATAGAATATGGGTAGCAGACACAGCAATTGTTTCCACATTTGACATTACTTTGCAAATAACTGTGATTTCTCTTTTTCTAACAACTAGCAGTTACCAGAGGAAGAAAGTAATTCAGCACAATGGTCAATCAGATTGCATAAATTGAGATTTTAATACTTGTAGCAAAGTATTTCCAATGTTGCATTTTTCCACCTTTGTCAGATGACAAGGTTTGCTGTTAAACGATTATTTTCATCAGTGAATGCATTGTAAAATATTGTTATGGCGTGAATTCACCAAATACCCATCGTCTGATATATTTATCATTTGTCGTTAACAGTTCACAAATTTGACCTATGCAGTGTTAAACTAGGATTTTAATTTAAATGAAATAATGTGTATATTTAAAACATTTTGTTTGTGTTTTATTCACAACTTTCAAAATTTATTATTGTTTGGAGGAGAGGACTTTTCATGTGTGAGATGCATTTATTCCAATTAAACCTGCATTTTGAATCTTTTCAGAAATTTCAATATTTTGCATTACAGATATATTTATAAACTCATTGTAGGAGGTGAAACTTGTCATGACCGGTGACTCCCTTCAGATTTCTGTTTGATAAACATGCATAGAAAGAACAATTACCTTTTATTTTGCACCATGAAGCATGGATTGGAAATTTCTCTAAAATGTATCAGTTATCAGTTCAGAGATTGATTATAGAATGATGTTTTCCCTATAACTGAAACACATTTAAGAAGGACGAGTTAATGATTTCATTAAAGACAGTTATCGCAGGTATCTTCCTCTTATTTTCGTTGGGAAAACAAGGCAGTCTGGTCTAGAGACTCAATTTCAAGATCTTTCATTATATTCTGGAAGGTGTTTGAGAATTTTGTAGTTTTTGCAGTTTTTCCTCTGCACTGACAGATGTTGTAAGTGGGGAGATGCTTCCGTATACTGAAGGGTCTCTAACTCAAGCTACTCGAAAGCCCGTAAGAAGATACTTTGGAAAGATCTTCGGTGCAGGTTCAGAACTATCAAAGCATTGGGACCACCTGCTAAAGTTGTGCAATATCCCACCAATAAGTTGTCTACTGTTTACCCAGCTGGGACCCAGCATTCCCATTTTGATCTAATTTTTCAGAGATATTTGGAGCCAGCTGGGAAGCATCCTTTCCTTCAGTGCTCAGTCTACCCTTCCAGACTACTTCAAACAATCCATTCCAAATATCTGGTGAAATATCTGCACCTGGCTTAGATATGTATGATGAAGTCTGCGATGTTCCAAATTCTTATTGCATGAACCTTGCATGTATTTCAGCCTCAAAGAACTCCATCTCCTTAAGTAAATGAACCATTGTTAGTTGATCAGACAAAGATCCCCTTCGAAACCGAGGCTACTACTATAATCAGGCATTGCATTGCTGGCATCTTTCTGACTTGCAACATGGAATCTAACTGTACCCACTGAACAGTGGCATTACCAGTTGGAGGTGCAAAGGTTCAACAAACTGTTTGTATCTCTTGTGACCCAAACATCAAACACTATCTGTTAACTCGCTATAATGCATTTTTTAAAAATCTTGTCTGGTAGGGAATGGAACTTTTATTTTTCTCTTTACCCATTATGATTAGTAAACCCCTTTGGCCTACATGAGTTAAATGCAGTTACGGTTCTTTTAACCTCAAAGATAGCTTCTGTCTCCCTCCATGTCCCTTTCCCAAAGAAGATTATCTTTAATTTACATTACTTGAAACATTTTTATTGCAGTGGAACTGCAAATTCAGAGCCCTTTCTGCACTGGCTTAAAAATGACCCAGCTGATATCACGAAACAGCCACCCAAAGGAAGGCTTTCATCTCAAAAATCTACTCTGGACCATATATTGGTCCCAATTCTGAAAGAGTAGTTTAGTTGTCTGCTATACACCTGTTCTCTCCATCCTCTATATAAGGGCTGTATACTAAGCTGTCTACTGAATGTAGAATTGTACATGTGAATCCAGGACATCAAGCAAGTGCTCACAATATTTAATATTCAATACCACTGCGTTAAAACTTTAGCTGTCCATTAACATTGCATATGCACATAGCCGTGTAAGTATGCTGTAGCATTTCCTGCTCATTGACATTTTAATGTTTCAGTGAAATTAAACACTGCTCCTCTTGTGTGCTATCCCAATTAATGAAGCAAAGCAGATTTTAACCAATTATTACCCACACAGTGACTTCACAGTTGTAGTCAGATTGTTCAGAACAAGTATTTCTTCCATGGTTGCTCTGGAGAAAAAAATGGAGGGCAAGATCAATTTTAGACTAACATTAGCAGTTGTGAGCTGTCCCAAAAGCCCCCCCCGTTGCGAGGAGTTGTATGGGAATGGACCCTGAGAGGAAAGAGGATGAGAGAAGATGAATTATGCACTCCCTAGTTTTCTTTTACAGTCATTGTATTGGTTTTCTAGGTTAACCGCTTTGATGGTTATGTTGCAAAAATTTAAAAAGCTGAGATTCTGTGTATTTTATAGCAGAGGAAAGCAATGATGGATCATGGATCAGCAGAGAACATAGTTTGCAATCACCACTCATGATGCAAACCCCACAGTTGACTTCCACTGTTATGAGAGAGGCCAAGAGGCTGAGGCCTGAAGAAGAAAGTTACATGGGGGTATACCAAATGCCTCAACAACATCAACCTGCTGTGGACTACAAGTACGTGTAGAGTTTGTTTTGTTATCTACAAATACTTTTCACCCTTTCTTCCCTCAGTTGTTTATGGTGGCAAAAAAACTGACAGCCACAAATTCATTTTTAATCTCAACTCTTTCAATCACAAAAAGCAAAGATGCCTTTATTCCATTACGTACAATATTTCTGTTCAATTACATTTTATATTGTAAGAAGTTAATAGCTAATTTAAGTTTTGGTGTATTGAGAAATGAAAGCAGAAAAAGTCAGAGATCAGTTCCTGGGTCATTAAGACATTAAAGGTTGTGTTTGTGACCTTTCCTAAATATGCTTAGATCAGGTTAATGCAAAGAGGTGCCTGAAAATGGCTCAAGACAAAAGGAGTTTTGATTTTTGTTTTTCATTTTAACTTCTCCCTAAAATCAGCTGCCAACTATATATAACTTTGTGGCTAAAATAATTCATGGCATTTACAGATCGAACTTGGATAGATAGATGGCTGTGAAGTTAGCATTGATTTTGCACATTATGGATGAAGGTTCACAACAGTAGTATACTGAATTCAAAACTGGTACTAAATTATCATTCTCATTCTAAATGCCCTATTGTGGATTGGAAAATTGTAACAGTATGATAATTGATTTGGCTTTGAGAAACAATTGAGGTTTACTTTACATCTAATTATGTTGTTCCAAACCTTTGCTGAAATTGAAATGTTTTGTTCTCGCACTGATGGCCCTATCTTCTCTTTCACACACTATTTCTTATGCTTTATGTAAAACACACACTCACTCCCACTCTTTTCTTGCTCTTTTCTCCTTTCCCTTCTCTTTATTTCTCCATCACTGCTTCCCCCCCCCCCAAAAAAAAACACCCGCTGTTCTAAAAAGCATTCACTGTACTGAAGCAATGTTGTAGCCATTTACCAGTATAGCAGCCAAACAGAAGTCATTCCTTTGAACACATTTTGCCATTCTATTAGACCATAGCTGATCTGTACCTTAACTCCATTTAACTGCCATTGCTCCATATGCCTTAATGCCTATACCCAACATTGACCATGGTCTTTCAACATTTCATTTGGCCTAGCATCCAGCTTTTTAGATGATACCAGATTTGTATTCCTCTTCGTATGAAAAAGTGCTTCCTAATTTTAGCCCTAAATTTTAAGATGTTTTTGTTCTGGATTCTATCACTTGATGAAGTTGTTTATTAGTATCTCCCCTATTGAATTTGTAATCACTTTAAAGACCGACAGGATTATTTTTATGAAAAGGTGAAAATAGATACTTAAATGGAGTATTTTTTCAGCTCACCCATGTCTGCCACAGGATGATTTTTCTATCCCACCATCTACCGTGATGGGATTTGAGTCAAGGACTTGCTCTCGGTTTGTGGTTTATCAGTTCAGTGACCTAGATCACTAAGTGGATGCTGTGTTAATAAGATATGCCTGTTTGAAAGTCTGGTTGTAGCAGGGAATTTTATTCCTAATTTTCATTTGAGCTTTCCTGATGCGCTAAATTAACCACCTGCAGGTTAGGATGCAAGTGCTAATTAGATTCATTTTTTTAATGAGCAGTGTATTTAAGCTTTCATTGAAGGTGACACACAACCCATTTCCGAATTGTCCTGGAATTGAGAGAGTGGGTGTATAGCTTCTTTGACATTCCACTGGAATCCTGGTAGGGGAGGTCCAGAGAGAGGAATAATATCCTTTCCCTGCAAGGCAGGGAGGGAGTCTACTTTGCTGTCCTGCGGCAATTGATGCTACTCTGCCTGACCTAAAGTCCTTTTCCCATTCCTCCTGCAGACCAAGGGGGTCCTCTAGCAATACACAGATGACAATGCACTCCCTTTTTCCTGGTGACTCTTGTAGAGTAGCAGAGAGCGCTTACTCTTTTTAGGTCAAGTCCTCAGATAATTAACAGAATAAACATTGATATTGTATTTGTGAACAAATGACAGTGTCCGAGGCAGTCTCCCAATGTGAGCAGCAAGTGAACAGTAAAAGTTGATTGATGTACCTCCCAGGAACACATGAAACTTTCTACAACAACTAGTTTCCCCTCCTATCAGATGATTGTTATGAGCAGAACATGTTAATTCAAGTGCTTGCCACTAAAATGCTATGGCGCAGCTACCTTAATACTTGTGAGCAGGCAATTTAAGTGGCAATCAGCTGCTTAATAATCTTCCAGATGACACTTCCTCGTGCAAGCTTCAACACCTTAACAAAGATGGTATTTTGCAGGAAATGCAGATTTAACTGGCATATTATCTCAGACGCCTTGTTCACCTCAAATCTTCTTTAGTGTCTAATATCCAGGGAAAATTGCTCCTCCCAACCTTGAATATTTTAAACCTAATCCTGAGTTATTTTGTTTTGAAAATAAGTATTGGACTACAATTTTACAGGCTTTCTAGGAAGTGCTTCATTTGGAAAATGTCTACAGAAAGTTTGAATGGGAAAGCTAAACAGAGTATTTGTCCTGTGAACTAAGATATCTATAAGTGCAGTTATTACGGTATAAAGCAGAAACCAGTTTTATTTTGGAGTTCTTTAACTTTGAATTAATGAAAATTAAGAATTTGTCTCCAGCTTATCACATGTTTCTGTTCCATTTGTACAGTAGTCAGATGTCTTGGTTGATTGCCCAGAGACAACAAGAGGAAGCAAGGCAACAAGAACGAGCTGCAATGAATTACGTTAAATTAAGATCCAATCTGCAACATGCTATGTAAGTCTTGAGGAAATGTTATAATGTCATTTTGCATGATCGTATTAACAGTCAAGTTAGGAACTATTGTATTCTCCATGGCCAAGCTGTTTTTCTCAGTTTGTACATACATGTACATTGCTCAAGAAATTAATTACCATTCGCGTGGATCTTTACCAACGTCCCCTCTACTTCTGAACATATATAATGCACAATTTATTTAATTATTCATTGCTAAATATGGCAGAACCATATCAAGCCTTTTTGGGCCCTGCTTTCCTCTGCCAAAACTACTGATTGCTCCAGGATTATGTTGAAATGCAAAGATAACCCCTGGCTGCTCTTGTCCATCTCTTTGCAACCATCTCCTTAAAGCCCTCTATCTGAGCAGCTTCAGAAGTGTTGCCTCTGTTGCAAACCTCCCTTTTTTCAATCCAGCCCCGACTGTGAACTTATCTATCTTCACTTTCTTTCTGAACTCTTCCGAAGTGTTCTTTCATGACTCCCATGCTAGCTGATATTGTAAAAAAAATCATTCCCATCCCTTTCAAATCTGCCACTGTTACCCATCTTCAAAAGAAAATTTGCTCTTAACCTTTCAGTATTTGAAAACTATCAGCCCATCGCCAACTTCAAAACTCCTTGAGCATGTTGTGGTCGCCCAAATTCTATCTTTACTGCAACTTGAGCTTTGAATCTCTGTAGTCAGGTTTCTGATACATCACAGCACTAAAATGGCCCTAATCAAAGTCATAAATACGATCTACAATGACTGACCATGGTCCACTAACTTTTATGCTTCTCTATCTGTTTGCTGTTGATGTAGTCATCCTATATTCACATTGGTTTCTTTGTGGAAATAGGTAGCTACAAAAGCAGAACTTATGAAGCAAAGATCAGAATAGGTTTCTGTACTGTAGCTGAATGCTTTTTAAAAAATGCACCTTTTTCATTTCTCAAAGATAAGTGGATCAGAAGAATAGAGAAAAATGCTCATGCCACAAATTAGGACTTTGTAAACTCAATTTACAAATCCAAAACACTAAATGAAAACATGTATTCCTTAAAAAAAATGTTTTTAGTGAACATTTGGCACCTCCTAATGCTTTTTGGTAACTTGTTGCAAGTATCAGCCATGGTGTCAGAATGATAAGAGCAGATTAACAATTCTATTTTTCACATTAGAATATTTGTATTGAGTTAACTGCTCTAAAAGGCAACTTGGGCATGGTGGAAAAAGATCTAATCTAAATAAAAAGACCTGTCATCTGGCAGAAGATGTTCATTGTTCTGTCTTATCAAGGGGCCTATTATTTCACTTTGATCTCTGGCTGCAGAGTCCATGTGCATTAATCACACCCCCATTGCCCATTTGTAGCTGCTAATTGCTTAATTGTTTCTTTTCCCTCAACATTCTGATGCCTAGGTCAGGAAAATAACTACTGGTGTTAAGAATTCACAAATTATTGTATTTTTTCTAGTCGACGTGGCACAGGTTTGATGGAGGATGATGAAGAACCAATAGTGGAAGATGTAATGATGTCATCGGAGGGTCGTATTGAAGATCTTAATGAGGGCATGGATTTTGACACCATCGACATTGATCTGGTAATAAGATGCAAAGAAAAATTAGATCAACTTTTTAAAATGTGAGCAAAAGTTCTGAATGCAAGTTTTTTTTTCTAGCCGCCATCCAAGAATAGACGTGAAAGAAATGAATTAAAACCAGATTTCTTTGACCCTGCCTCAATAATGGATGACTCGGTGAGTCTAAAAGTCTTCTGTTAGCCTTCGCAATAGTAGGTTAAAGATAATGTTTCAGATGTCCATGTGGTATAGTCACATGTGCATTGAAGCAGCGATGTTTTAGAATGCCTGACTCCCAGTTTCAGCCAGGTCGTTGGACAAAAACACCAAATAAGTACCTTTTGATGAAAGAGTGGGGGAAATAAGGGGAAATAAAATTATCTGTCAGAAATGTGGGTTGTACACTCCAGAAACGTTCTCAAACGGGTAAAATTGAACATGCATGAATTTTGGCAGTTTCTGCTAGTAGTTTAATCACACAAGTCCTTGGTCCTAGATATTTAATTTTCCCCCAGTCCACAACAAGTGAAGCTTATGATTCAGCATACATTGAAATATGGATTGTTGGGAGTGGGTGGAGGATCTTTAATAATAATCCTTCAAATTAACTTCACAATCTTCCATGAGAAACAAATGTTATACTTTGTGTAGCAATTCTTATCTATAAATCTGATAGTGAGAAAAGTACAGAAATTTAAACTTTTGTTTATATTTCCGTAAGCAGTTTTCAATGTTTTAATGGAGCAATGTCTCATTGCTTCAGTCATTGTGAATCTGGGGTAGGCTGTTTTTTTTCCCCTGCCTGTCATTTTTGTGTGTTGGTGTGTTTTCAAGTCACCTCGCAGCTAACAGGAATATATTTATTTGGTGAATTTATTTAGGAATTGAGTTTCCTGGCCTGGAGGGCTTCCAGCAGTGTTTTGAATTGGCTACTATAACGTAATGAAATTGGATTTTATCAAATAATTTGTTGTACTTTTGATGGAAGTGCTATTCACAGTAAGAAACTTTAATATATTTAAATTGCATTATTATCCGGTTAGCGACCAGTTATTTACTAAGAATAAATTACATGGTTTCAAACAAACAGATTTTTTTACTATACAAGAGTAATGTTGTCTCTTCATCATCTTCTATGATGAAGAGACAACAAAGCAAACATTGAATGTCATCTATCCTGTACGCTGACATCTAGAATTAACATGAGGTAAAATAAATTAATGGACAAATTGTGGATGAATATCAACAATCACCTGCAATTAAAATGGCAGATACAACTATAGGACCAATTTTACAAACTCTGGACGACTGAGCCATCGGTCAGAACATTGAATACAGGAGTTTGGGACGTCTTGTTAAAGTTGTACAAGACATTGGTAAGGCCACATTTGGAATACTGTGTGCAATTCTGGTCACCCTATTATAGAAAGGATATTATTAAACTAGAAAGAGTGCAGAAAAGATTTGCTAGGATGCTACCGGGACTTGATGGATTGAGTTATAAGGAGAGGCTGAATAGACTGGGACTTTTTTCTTTGGAGCATAGGAGGCTGAGAGGTGACCTTATAGAGGTCTATAAAATAATGAGGGGCATAGACAAGGTAGATAATCAATATGTTTTCCCAAAGGTAGGGGAGTATAAAACTAGAGGGCATCGGTTTACGGTGAGAGATACATAAGTGTCCAGAGGGGCAATAGAGGGTGGTGAGTGTCTGGAACAAGCTACCAGAGGTAGTAATAGAGGCGGGTACAATTTTATCTTTTAAAAAGCATTTAGGTAGTTACATGGGTACGATGGGTATAGAGGGATATGGGCCAAATGCGGGCAATTGGGGTTAGTTTAGGGTTTTTTTAAAAAAAGGCAGCATGGACAAGTTGGGCCGAAGGGCCTGTTTCCATGCTGTAAACCTCTATGACTTATGAATCACTGAACCACAAAGTCCTTCAAACTCTTGTCTTCCTCATGATGAATTTGAGCTTCTCCTCGGAACTAGCCTGATTCCCAGGAAAGAGCAGTGTTACTCCTTGATTTCCATGGTGCAATCCTTGCCAAAAGGCACAATATTCCAGTTCTTTTGCTGATTGTTCTCGGATCCAGTCTTTCTGGCTGCCTTTTCCAGCTGTGCTGACCTTTTGAAGGCTGCGTCCCACTGTGTTGGCCAGGCTACACTGCAGCCTCTATTCACAAACAGTCCAAGCTCCCCAGCTGAGCAGCTGCCAACAACTGCTCCTTGGACTAATCGTGTCCTGTTATGTCTTCCAACAGAGTTCAACCTCTGTATCAAAACTTGGTTCATTCTGTATCTTAAATCTTACAATCGCCAGTCAACCAACTGTCACTCTCATAGGTGTTAAATTACAATGGTTCAATGCACTCAGTGAAGATGATTTGCACAAATCATTCCTGACTGCTACTAAACATTTGAATCCATTGCATCAGTATTTGCTTCAGTTGAGGGTGGCACGGTGGTTAGCACTGCTGCCTCACTGCTCCAGGGATCCAAATTCAATTCCTGCCTTAGGTGACTGTGGAGTTTGCACATTCTTCCCATGTCTGTTTGGGTTTCCTCCTGGTGCTCTGGATTCCTCCCACAATCTAAATGTACAGGTTAGGTTGACTGGCCATGCTAAATTGCCCCTAAGTGTCAGGGGGTCATGGTAAATATGTGGGGTGATAGGAGTAGGGCCTGGGTGGGATTGTTGTTGATGCAGGCTCGATGGGCCGAATGGCCTCCTCCTGCACTGTCGGGATTGTGTTTCTAATTAGCTTTGACTGTAGTTGTGCAAAATGTCCACTAGATGGCAAGTGAACCATAACTGTTAAGGTAATATTTTATTCCAAAATTACTAAATAGATTAAAAATAAGCCCACGTGTTGAACATAAATTTATTATGTGTTCAAATTCTTTTTAAGATTAGTTATCATAAAATGTTTACTTGTCTGTGAAGTGTTTACATTATTTCAAAGTTAATTTGCAGGATTACATTAGTTGTCATTTTTGTTTCACTCTTGATCTAACAAAGGCTGTTTTCCTATCCCTTTTAGGTCCTTGGAGTTTCAATGTTCTGAGAAAATGTCATTTTATGAATATGAGAGGTAGTTTTAAAAGAAATATTTTGGTTAATGCAGTTAAACTATTAAAACTGTACAGATTTTCTCCTTTCAGGAGAATGCTTAATGGAGTTGTTCACTGTTCACCTAGATTAAGTGCTTTGAAGAGGCAGTTTGTTGCCTGATAAATTGATATTTTAAGAGACTGTAAAATTATGGAAGCAAGTTAAATTCCTTCCAGTAGTGCCACTGTATTGTGTCTCTGATTAAATGAGCTTGGTGTAGTATGTTTGAAAGTTTCTCTAAACAATTATTTGACTTGATAGAGTTTGGGAATAGGGAACTAAATTTTAAATAAAAAATATATATATGATTGGTGCTGATTTTATAATTGCGAATCTTGTTCAGTTTTTCATACTTTGAAATTCCAAACAAAAGGACGAGGTTTAAAAATTATAATAAAATTAACAGCGTCTAAAATAGCATGGATATTCATGCTTAAGTAATTTTTAAATTTGTATTTTATATTTTATTCACATCTGTCTTTGCAAGCAATCTTCAGGTTAAATGAACTACAGCTGGTCATAGTACAATTTGTTTTAATAATGTAAATTAGTTTGAAGATACTAGACAACAAGAAAATTACCCATTTATGTTATCCCTTAAATTTGGGTTCATGTTTTTAATTTTTATGGTAAATTTTCCGTCATAATTATAAAGTTTCTAATAACTCATAGAACGCTTTTCAACATTGTTCTGCAGTACTCTGGCAGCTGGTTATTTTATCAACTCTATGTTGACATTAACTTATAATAAAAAGATGTACATGACACTTCTTGCCGGTCTTCTTTCATCTATTAATTATTTTCTTTAAATCATTCCATGCCTTAAACTGCTTGCAGTACATAATCTCCGAACTCCAATTGCTGCAAAAATCTTCTTTTATTTCAATTGGATAAATACTCTGCTTTATTTGCCAAAAATAAAAACTTGGCTATTGCATCAAATTTTATTATTAGTTCATTAGATATGCCATAAATAAATGGTTGTCTTCTGAAGAATAGTTTGCTTTTACACACTTAAAAAACATTGCTCATATTTGGCTGTACTGCCTTTAGTGTTCCTTACACCACTGCGTTAAAGAACTGCTGAGGACTGTATATATGATTTTTAAAAATCAGTGAAAGCAGACTTTTCTACTTTTTAAAAAAAAAGTTTGTTTCGTTGTAAAGGCAGTTCTTCAAACTGTATGTTTTCAACCAACTGAAATGTTTTATATTTACCTTATCCTGTTGTCCTCCATATTTTGTTGTTCATTGTACTGTTCTGATTTGTATTTATGTCATGAAACAGTAACTTTTTGAATAAAATTTAAACCTATAAGGTTGTGCAATGGTATTCATTGTACAGTGATGTTGCAGAAAAGTATACATATATCAAGAGCGATTAGGGATGGGCAATAAATGCTGGCCTTGCTGGTGATGCTGACATCCCACAAAATGAATATTTTAAAAATTGCAATGTCTGTTTTGGGAGGAAAAATAAGATCTACTTCTGTATTTTCAGCAACTGACCTTTTTAAATTGATGTACATATTTCTTGATGTAATCTGAAAATGAACAGGATTGAACCTTTAGAACATGCCCAGAATGAATATATTTATACTTTAAAAAAACTCTTAATGTATCTTTGCATGTTGGATTCAAACGGGTGCTCAGAGTGCTTCTATTGGAGATGGCACAGCAAAGGTCTGTGGGATGAGGATATAGCCCTATGAGAGGCTGAGTAAATTGGGCCCATATTTTCTCATGTTGAGGAATCAGAGGCGATCTAATTGAAATATACAAGATTTTGAAGGGGCTTAGTAGGGTAGATGCAGAGAGGTTGTTTTTGCTGGTTGAGGGATCTGAAACATGGGGGCACGGTCTCATGATCGGGGCCAAGCATTCAGATTGAGTTGAGGAGAAATTACTTCACTCAATGGTTGAGTGTTTGGGATTCTCTACCCAATAGGGTTGTGGATGCTGCTCCATTGAATAAATTTAAGGCTGGGCGAGACAGGTTTTTGGTGTCTCAGAATCAGGGGATATTGGGGAACAGGCAGGAAAGTGGTGTTGAAGCCCAAGGTTAACCTTGATCATATTGAATGGTGGCTTGACAGGCTGTAGAATCTAATTTTGTATTTCTGTAACAAAACTTGGAAATGAACATTGCTAAAGATGCAAAACTTGAATCAGAAATATTTCCCCACTGTAGCAATCAATATGAAAGCAAGCAAAGTAGCGGTACACAACTATGAAAGATTTTTTTGCTGCAAAACTCATTATTATTTCTAGGTATTTGTTAGGAAAGATAATACATCATGCTCGACCAAATAGTAGTAATCCTCTATGATAACCCAGTAAGCAGCAACCTACTAATTGTGAAGAAGAAATAGACAGCTTCAAAATATTCATGAAATGAAAATTGAGTGTTCTAGTTCAGTGATCTTTTGGCTTTAATTTTAATTTTTGCTTTCAATAAAGCTAACTCATGGTTTATAACCTTAAGCTACAAAGTCTGTCTATCTTTTTTTATAAAAATCAGGTGAACACAAGCCATTTCCATACCAGCAGAAACACTGGTTTCTGTTCAACCCTGGTCAACATTACAATATCATCTGTGTGTCAAGTCACAGTAATTTTGGAAGCAAGTGTTTTCTCTGGTGCAAAACATGAGAAATGTATCTTGTGAAGGCCTGGAAATGTAACATATAGCTTAGTGGATAGTGCATATTTGTTCCCAGGTGAGAACAAGATCAGCTGAATTTTGATGCTATCCAATTAAACAGCCTATTGACCACAGGCTTACTTGTGAAGAAAGAGAGACGTGACTGCTGCGACCCTCCACTCCAGCATGAACCACTTTTAGGAAAGGAGGTAAATGAGAAGCCAGTTCAGGAAAAAAAATTTGGGGTTGTACTTCATTTCAAAGGTTCCATTATGTCTGAAGTTTGAGATTCAAGGCAATATTTCCAAGGTATAAACACATTGTGCAATGAAATTAATAATTGATAATAGTTCTGAGTGCACAGCACAAACAGACCATTTGGCCCAACTAGTCTGTTCTGTTCTTTTATCTCCACACAGGCTTCCTCCCATTTTATTCATCTAAAGCAACCTCATATCCTACTCCTTTCTGCCTTATGCTTATCTAGCTTCCCCTTAAATGCATCTATGCTGTATGATTCAATTAGTCCTTATGATAGTGTGTTCCACATTCTTACGAGTTTAGATAAATAAGTTACTCCTGAATTTCCTACTGGATTTATTGGGGACATGACCTGTAGTGTTAGATTCTCCCACTTTTTCCATCCACCCTATCAAATTATTTCACTATCCTCTATGGAGCCGTCATTCAATCTTCTCTTTCTCAAGAAAGAGCTTCCTGATTAGTATATCCTTTTAGTTCTAGCGTCATTGAGTAAATCTTTTTTGCATTTTCCTCAATGACTTTACATTAAGTCCCTGCTTAACTTTCGCTCAATGTTGTTTTGTTTTAATATTGTTAATAAAGTAGTGACATATCCATTTAACATTGCAAGTTTCAACTTAACCTTGTTTGCCAAAAATGTCCTCTTCTGTGGCCCACGTGAAAAAAATACACATTTTCTTCAGTGCTCCGCCCCTTGGCTGAAGCCCCTCTTACCCTTATGTTCCCACCCTCCATTCTTATTAACACTGTAATTCTTTAGTAGCTGTTCCACCAGCCACCCCCCCCCCCCCACTCATGTTACCACTCTCATTGCTAAAGCCCTTCTTCCTCTCACTCCTGACAATGCCCACATCCTTGATTCTGAATTAAGAACATAAGAATGTAACATAAAACCTAGGAGCAGGAGTAGGCCACTTGGCCCGTCGAAGCTGCTTTGCCATTCATTAAGATCATGGTTGATTTTTTTGTGGACTAGGCTCCACTTACCCACTCGCTCACCGTAATCCTTAATTCCTTTACTATTCAAAAACTTATCTTTGCCTTAAAAACATTGAATGAGGTAGCCTCAATTGCTTCACTCGGCAGGGTGAAGAAGTTCCTCGTCAACTCAGTCCTAAATCTGCTCCCCCTTATTTTGTCTGTCTTTCCCCACTCCCATTTGCGCCCTCAAAGTCTCCAGTGTCTGTTAGCACCGCCAGGGGCTTCTTCAGCTACTCCTCCTCTTACTCCTGCTTTGAACAACCTGCACTGACCAGTTTTTGCTACTAGATGAAGCTTGATAGATTCGAAACCGGATGAATGTAATTTTTTTTACGTGTATTTACATTTGCAATGTGTTGTATTTTTATATTTAATTTAAGCAGTTATTTCATTTATGAATGTGTGGCACTTTGGCTTATTTTGTTTTCCCGTTTGTTTTCCGCTGAGAAAAGTCCTAAACTAGCAAGTATTTATTTTATATTTGGTGATTTGCTTGTTGTTACAACTAGGAATGTATACTACTACAAATGATACAGTATTTCAACTTGTATGTTGTTTTTTTTCTGGGTGAGAAATGTCTGAAAGAACCTATCTCTAGTTTTAACGCTGATTCCCATGGGAACTGATAATTCACAGTAATTTTGATTAAGGATTTTTAGGAATGCAACCACAACTTTGAGTGTATTTGAGAAGACCTACTGCATATCATTTTTTAACATGGAGACCAGAGCTGTGCACAGTACTCAAGTGCGGTCTAACTAAGGCTCAATACAAGTTTAATATAATTTATTTGCTTTTCAGTTCTATCCCTCTAGAAATTAATCTCAGGGATTTGATTTTTTTTAATGGACTTGTTAATGTGTCGCAACCTTTGTGATCTGTGTTTCTCTCAGACATCCCTTTGCTCCTGTCCTTTACTTAGCATCTTTATTATGTAAGCAGTGTGTGGCCTCTTCATTCTTCTCTTATAATGCATCTTATCACAGTCATTTCTATTGAAATTCATTGCCACTTAAGCACTTGTGTTGCAAGCTTATTAATGTCTTTCTGTATTTTATGACATTCCTCTTCTTTTACTTGTCAATTTCTTGCTGCAAATTTTGAAATTGTACTTCCAATTCTGAAGTTCAAATCATTAATGTAAATTATGAATAGCCCCAACACCAATCCCAGTGGAACACCACTGCCCCCTTCTGTCAGTTTGAGTAGCCAACTCTGTTTTGTCGCCAGCTTGGCATCCATTTTACTGCTTCTCACCTTACTGTTCATACTCTGACAGTCATGAGTCTACCTTATCAAATGCCTTTTGAAAATCCATTTAGTGTTATCCCTGCCAGCGCTCTGTTACTTTTTCAAATAATGTAAGATCAGGAAGAGATGGGAACAATTGATCTATGGATCCTTTGCATTCTGGCATGTAGACGGTGGTTTCAGTCAAACCCAGGAGTATTTTGCCCCACAGAGAGGAAGCTGGATTACAGTATTGAGTGGTGAAGTATAATAAATTTGTAAATTGATTTTTTGATTAGCAACTCGGACTGTCCTGATCCTTTTCTTGTCAAAGTTTCAACTCAAAAACAGTAGTTGAAATCATGTGGTTATTTAAATTCTGAAATGTGTCCATCATAAATATGAATTAATCTCCATTTCAGATATATTCTCTCCTGTGTGGTCACAATTCTATCCTGCAAAGGTGGTCTTGATTTAATGTTCTGACATCAGTGTGGTTTAGTGGTGGCACACTTGAGCCAGAAGAGTCAAAGCTCCACTTCAGATAACTGAACACACAATCTAAGTTCACATGACTCTGCAGAAATGAGTGCTGAACTGCTGCAGCTGCTGTCTCTCAGATAAGGCATCAAACTGAAGCACAGTCAGCCCCCTTGGGTGAAGGTAATTGGCACTATTCAAAGTATGGAAGCGATTGTTCCGACTGTCTTTCCTGGTAATTATATGCTAACCAACATCACTTTTTAAAAAAACTGTTCATTCAGCTCCATACTCAAAACATGGCTCCTGTGTCTTACAATAACTGCAATGATATTTTAGAAAGTATATTAATGGCTGTGATGTGCTGTATGTAGTCATTGAAAGCATTACAATAATGCACTTCTTAAAACTAATTTTGAGACCAGTTTTTCATGGAATAAATGGAACAGTAGTAATGCGGATACAAAATTAGCTAAAAGTGAGTAATGGTTGGTGGATGTGACTCAGGCTGGAGGAAGGTTTGTAGTGGAGTTAGAGGGGCTGGTTTTGGGACCTTTGCTTTTCCTGATAATGATCTAGACCTTGGTGTATAGGGAACAGTTTCAAACATTGTAAACTGTGAGCACGGTGTAGAACTTTAAAAGGATTTAGATAAGTTGATGGAATCGGCAGATAGGTGGCAAAGGGACCTGAATGTGTATATGCATAAATCGTTAAAGGTGGTGAGGCAGTTAATAAAGCATTATTGATAGAATAATACAGCATAAGAGCGAATAGGTTATGTTGAACTTGTATAAGACACCAGTTAGACTTCAGCTGGAGTATTGCATTTAGTTCTGGGCACTGCATTTTATGAAGGATGTGAAGGCAATGGAAAGAGCCCAGAAGGGGTTGCGAGAATGGTTCCAGGGATCAGGAACTTCAGTTAAGGAGATATATTGGCTAAATTGGGACTTTTGGAGAAAAGGATAGGTAGAAATATTAAAAATAAAGATGTGAAAAGCAACAAATATGCAGAACGCATTCAGGGTGAAATGCTCAGTCAGATGGGTCTCCTGCACAAGCAATTCTGTAAAATGCTCACCTGAAAGATGTTTTAACACAACCTTTTTGTTCTTTCAGGTGTTCAGCCCCCAATTTATTTCACTTTGCTTGTTTATATTGTTGCTTTCAGTTAGCAGCACACTTTAGGCACCCCCCCCCCCAATCGGTATTCCTCTTGGCCTTGAAAGACCATCGCTTCTCCTCTTCAATCTCTTCCAATCCTGATCTGCCTTTGGGCTACCTATACAAAAACTTCGGCTCTGAAGGTCTTCCAGAGTTTAAATGTTGGCTCTCTTGCCATTGATGCTTTCAGATCAGCTGAGATTTCCAGCATTTTCTGTTTTTTTTTCAGATTCCAGCATCCACAGTATTTTGCTTTTATCTTTGTGCCACCCACCCCTTGCTCTAAACCTTTTGCATTTCTAACTTTCCCACTTTGATGAAAGGTCACAGACCTGAAATATTAACTCGGTTTCTCTCTTCACAGATTGGGGTACATAGAACATAGAACAGTACAGCACAGAACAGGCCCTTCGGCCCACGATGTTGTGCTGAGCTTTATCTGAAACCAAGATCAAGTTATCCCACTCCCTATCATCCTGGTGTGCTCCATGTGCCTATCCAATAACCGCTTAAATGTTCCTAAAGTGTCTGACTCCACTATCACTGCAGGCAGTCCATTCCACACCTCAACCACTCTCTGCGTAAAGAACCTACCTCTGATGTGACTTTTGGAGAAAAGTCAAGTTCCTCTACCTCTACCTCAGTCCCTCCTCTACCTCAGTCCAAAGATGTGTGGGTTAGGTTGATTGGCCATGCTAAAAATTGCCCTTAGTGTCCTGAGATGCGTAGGTTAGAGGGATTAGTGCGCAAATATGTAGGGATTTGGGGGTTGGGCCTGGGTGGGTTTGTGGTCGGTGCAGACTCGATGGGTCGAATACTGTAGGGTTTCTATGATATTCTATGATACCCTTCCTATATCTCCCGCCATGAACCCTATAGTTATGCCCCCTTGTAATAGCTCCATCCACCCGAGGAAATAGCCTTTGAACGTTCACTCTATCTATCCCCTTCATCATTTTATAAACCTCTATTAAGTCTCCCCTCAACCTCCTCCGCTCCAGAGAGAACAGCCCTAGCTCCCTCAACCTTTCCTCATAGGACCTACCCTCCAAACCAGGCAGCATCCTGGTAAATCTCCTTTGCACTCTTTCTAGCGCTTCCACATCCTTCTTATAATGAGGTGACCAGAACTGCACACAATATTCCAAATGTGGTCTCACCAAGGTCCTGTACAGTTGCAGCATAACCCCACGGCTCTTAAACTCCAACCCCCTGTTAATAAAAGCTAACACACTTTGGGCCGCCTTCACAGCTCTATCCACTTGAGTGGCAACCTTCAGAGATCTGTGGATATGGACCCCAAGATCTCTCTGTTCCTCCACAGTCTTCAGAACCCTACCGTTGACCCTGGAATCCACATTTAAATTAGTCCTACCAAAATGAATCACCTCAAATTTATCAGGGTTAAACTCCATTTGCCATTTTTCAGTCCAGCTTTGCATCCAAAGAACAAAGAACAGTACAGCACAGGAAACAGGCCCTTCGCCCCTCCAAGCCTGTGCCGCTCCTTGGTCCAACTGGACCAATCGTTTGTATCCCTCCATTCCCAGGCTGCTCATGTGACTATCCAGGTAAGTCTTAAACGATGTCAGCGTGCCTGCCTCCACCACCCTACTTGGCAGCGCATTCCAGGCCCCCACCACCCTCTGTGTAAAAAAACGTCCCTCTGATATCTGAGTTATACTTCGCCCCTCTCAGCTTGAGCCCGTGACCCCTCGTGATCGTCACCTCCGACCTGGGAAAAAGCTTCCCACTGTTCACCCTATCTATACCCTTCATTATCTTGTACACCTCTATTAGATCTCCCCTCATTCTCCGTCTTTCCAAGGAGAACAACCCCAGTCTACCCAATCTCTCCTCATAGCTAAGACCCTCCATACCAGGCAACATCCTGGTAAACCTTCTCTGCACTCTAACGCCTCCACGTCCTTCTGGTAGTGCGGCGACCAGAACTGGACGCAGTACTCCAAATGTGGCCTAACCAGCGTTCTATACAGCTGCATCATCAGACTCCAGCTTTTATACTCTATACCCCGTCCTATAAAGGCAAGCATACCATATGCCTTCTTCACCACCTTCTCCACCTGTGTTGCCACCTTCAAGGATTTGTGGACTTGCACACCTAGGTCCCTCTGTGTTTCTATACTCCTGATGACTCTGCCATTTATTGTATAACTCCTCCCTACATTATTTCTTCCAAAATGCATCACTTTGCATTTATCCGGATTAAACTCCATCTGCCACCTCTCCGCCCAATTTTCCAGCCTATCTATATCCTGCTGTATTGCCCGACAATGCTCTTCGCTATCCGCAAGTCCAGCCATCTTCGTGTCATCCGCAAACTTGCTGATTACACCAGTTACACCTTCTTCCAAATCATTTATATATATCACAAATAGCAGAGGTCCCAGTACAGAGCCCTGCGGAACACCACTGGTCACAGACCTCCAGCCGGAAAAAGACCCTTTGACCACTACCCTCTGTCTCCTATGGCCAAGCCAGTTCTCCACCCATCTAGCCACTTCTCCTTGTATCCCATGAGCCTTAACCTTCTTAACCAACCTGCCATGTGGGACTTTGTCAAATGCCTTACTGAAATCCATATAGACGACATCCACGGCCCTTCCTTCATCAACCGTTTTTGTCACTTCCTCAAAAACCTCCACCAAATTTGTAAGGCACGACCTCCCTCTTACAAAACCATGCTGTCTGTCACTAATGAGATTGTTCCGTTCTAAATGCACATACATCCTGTCTCTAAGAATCCTCTCCAACAACTTCCCTACCACGGACGTCAAGCTCACCGGCCTATAATTTCCTGGGTTATCCCTGCTACCCTTCTTAAACAACGGGACCACATTCGCTATCCTCCAGTCCTCAGGGACCTCACCCGTGTCCAAAGAAGCGACAAAGATTTCCGTCAGAGGCCCAGCAATTTCATCTCTCGTCTCCCTGAGCAGTCGAGGATAGATGCCATCAGGCCCTAGGGCTTTGTCAGTTTTAATGTTCCCTAAAAAACCTAACACTTCCTCTCTTGTAATGGAGATTTTCTCTAACGGGTCAACACCTCCCTCCGAGACACTCCCGGTTAACACGCCCCTCTCCTTCGTGAATACCGATGCAAAGTATTGATTTAGGATCTTCCCTATTCCCTTGGGTTCTAAGCATAATTCCCCTCCTTTGTCCCTGAGAGGTCCGATTTTCTCCCTGACAACTCTTTTGTTCCTAACGTATGAATAGAATGCCTTAGGATTCTCCTTAATCCTGCCTGCCAAGAACATCTCGTGACCTCATTTTGCCCTTCTAACTCCCCATTTGAGTTCTTTCCTACTCTCTCTGTATTCCTCCAGAGCTCCATCTGTTTTCAGTTGCCTGGACTTAACGTACGCCTCCCTTTTCATTTTAATCAGATCCTCAATTTCCCTGGTTATCCACGGCTCTCGAATCCTACCTTTCCTATCTTTCCTTTTTACAGGCACATGCCTATCCTGCAGCCTTATCAATAGTTCCTTAAAAGACTCCCACATGCCAGACACGGACTTACCCTCGAACATCCTCTCCCAATCAACATCCACCAATTCCTGCCTAATCCGGCTATAGTCAGCCTTCCCCCAATTTGGCACCCTGCCCGTAGGACAGCACTCATCCATGTCCATTACTATCCTAAAGTTAACAGAGTTGTGGTCACTATTTGTCACTTATCCTATCTATGTCTCTTTGCAGTCTACAACAGCCTTCCACCTCATCCACTACTCCACCAATCTTGGTGTCATCAGCAAATTTACTGATCCACCCTTCAGCCCCCTCCTCTAGGTCATTAATAAAAATCACAAATAGCAGAGGCCCAAGCACTGATCCCTGTGGCACTCTGTTAGCAACCTGCCTCCAGTCTGAAAATTTTCCATCCACCACCACCCTCTGTCTTCGATCAGATAGCCAGTTACCTATCCAATCGGCCAACTTTCCCTCTATCCCACACTTCCTTACTTTCATCATAAGCCGACCATGGGGGACCTTATCAAACGCCTTACTAGAATCCATGTATATGACATCAATTGCCCCACTTTCATCAACACAGTTACCTCCTCAAAAAATTCTATCAAATTTGTGAGGCACGACTTGCCCTTCACGAATCCGTGCTGACTATCCCGGATTAATCAGCATCTTTCTAAATGGTCGTAAATCCCATCCCTAAGGACCTTTACCATCAATTTACCAACCACCGAAGTAAGACTAACTGGCCTATAATTACCAGGGTCATTTCTATTCCCTTTCTTAAACTGAGGAACAACATTCGCCACTCTCCACTCCTCTGGCACCATCCCCGTGCACAGTGAGGATCCAAAGATCAAAGCCAAAGGCTCTGCAATCTCATCCCTTGCCTCTCAAAGAATCCTAGGATATATTTCATCAGGCCCAGGGGACTTAGCGACCTTCAGTTTATTCAAAACTGCTAGTACATCCTCCCTCCGAACATCTACTTCCTCCAGCCTATTAGCCTGTAACACCCCTTCCCCAAAAACATGGGGTATTTTGATTTTGTTAATGGCGGTTGGTTAAAGCATCAATTTTTTGGCATTACAATTGGAAAACAAATACTCAGTCCCTGTGTTTTTTTGTATAGTAAGAAGTCTCACAACACCAGGTTAAAGTCCAACAGGTTTATTTGGTAGCAAATACCATAAGCTTTCGGAGCGCTGCTCCTTCGTCAGTTGGAGTGGAAATGTGCTCTCAAACAGTGCACAGAGACACACAAATCAAGTTACGGAATACTAATTAGAATGCGAATCCCGACAACCAGCCAGGTCTTAAAGGTACAGACAATGAGAGTGGAGGGAACATTAAACATAGGTTAAAGAGATGTGTATTGTCTCCAGACAGAACAGCTAGTGAGATTCTGCAAGTCCAGGGGGCAAGCTGTGGGGGTTACTGATATATATCCAATTTTTATATATTCAATTCAATCCAATTAAAGTCCAATTCAGAGTCTCATCCAAGTGAGACATTCCCAATCCAAGCTGACAAGACAGGGCTCTCACCTCCCGTTTTGGGCTTGGTCTACATGATCCAAGCTGATTGGAGCAGGCATTGCACCTCCTCCAAGGCGTGATCTTATTTGCATTTTAGCCAAAAGGTCTAAATGCCGTTTGAAAAAATTGCTTCAAATGAAGCCACAATGTAACCATGCGACTTCAACCAAGTACATTACATCAATACTACACTTGATCTTCGCCAAAAGGCCGAGAAGCAGTGTACAATGCGTTGCTGCACTGTGTGCAATGTATTTGCTGTGATTTAAAATGGCTGCCTTGTCCTAACGGTTACATATTTGAACTAAGTAGCTTCCCGCCCACAGCATGATTGACATTGCCACGGGCCAATGTACGCCCGGGTGCCGCTAGATTCACATTCTCATTGGCTAGTGCTCCCTTCTGAATGATCCAATCAGGATTGTGGGGGTGATTGTCGAAGGCAGCGGAGGGAAGGTCGCTGGGTTTGGGAGGTGGGGCGGGCTGTGGTTGCTTGTTCCCTCACATCATCTCCATCTTATCCTCCACCTGAGGCGGCCCGGCCATGAACCCGGTGGTGGCCACCGAGATCTACATTGCCGCGTGCCGCTGTGCCATGCTGCTGTCGGCGAGGAGCGGCGCCGAGGTGGAGCAGGTGCAGGCGGATCTATGTCGCTTGCTGCCCTACTTGCGCCAGTCGCTTTCCTGCGCAGTGTGTGGTAAGCGGAGCCGGCTTTGGTCAATACAATTTACCCCGGGAAGCAGAAAAATCAGCAGGTGGCTTAATTTAATAACTCAGGAAGCTCCCCAATATAAATCAGAGAGTGATTAAGTGATGGCGCTGGATAATCACTGTGCTTGCTTTCTGGTGCTTCTCAATTGCAAGCCTGTTGCAGGCGGGTGTAGCATCTGCTCCGCCTGTCGCTATAATGGGATTGGTTTTCAGATGTCACATACCATACTTTAATCCCATCCACTCCACCATAAATCATCTCCCTTGTTCTCACTGATGCACGAGGGACAATCCCTGGAGATGGGAAGAGAGCGCGATTGACGACTGATTTAAGGGATCAGGACTGGTATTTTCAGCCTGTTGACTGTATAGATATCCTTCCAGGACACAGTCTGTTTTGGCACACTGGTTTGCTTTACTGGGAGAATGCTGTATTCCTGAAATACTTTTCTGATTAGATGTTACAGTGAGAAGTCTCAAACCAGGTTAAAGTCCAACAGGTTTATTTAGAATCACGAACTTTCAGAGTGCTGTTCCTTCATCAGGTGACACTCACCTGACCAAGGAGCAGCGCTCTGAAAGCTTGTGATTCCAAATAAACCTGTTGGACTTTAACCTGCTGTTGTGTGACTTATTACTGTGCCCATTCCAGTCCAACGTTGGCATCTCCACATCATGAGTAGATGTTAAACCAAGACCCATTTTGAATGTAGGCAAAATATGTCTTTGCATCATTCGATGAAAGATAAAGTAGTTTTCCTAACAAGTTTATTTACTAGTGTCACAAGTAGGTTTACATTAACACTGCAATGAAGTTGCTGTGAAAACCCCGTACTCGCAACACTCCGGCGCCTGTTCAGGTATGCTGAGGGAGAATTTAGCATGGCCAATGCACCTAACCACCCTGGCTTTCGGATTGTGGGAGGAAACCCACACGGAGAACGTACAGACTCTGCACAAACAGTGACAGAAGCCAGAAATCAAACCTGGATTCTTGGTACTTTGAGGCAGCAATGCTAATCACTGTGCCACCCAATATTCAACCTATAAACAATGCCAACAAATAATGGCGAACCAGCTCATTTACTGCTTGGGTGTTAAAATCCTTGTTTTCTTGCACTGTGTGAAAAGAACGGTTTAGCCGTTGCCTCAAATGCATTTTTTTAACCTGTTCCAAGAATAAACTTTCAAAACGTCACAGCAAATTATCCCAGCGCAGCAGGTTGTTTATTAGTTCTGTGCTGATTCAGAGTTGTGACATTGAACAAACTGATCTGATGCTGGAACATCTCTTCCTAGTTGAATGTTAGATGACTGACAAAAATTGTTTCAATTCTATACAGCAAGTTAGTTTAAGGAATGTGGGAAAAGGATTTGGATTTTACAGATGAACAAGCCTATTTTTTTCGCTCAGTACCTAGGTTGCCTTTGCTAAATATTTAGTAAAGGAGCACATCACTGAAAAATTCTGTTCTCCATCTTAATAAACTCTTCTGAACTGAACTACATGTGCATGTTCCATGCTGAATTTCATTATGATGACTTTGAAAAACATTGCACTTTTTAAATTCATTTGTGGGACATGGGCATCGTTGACTGGCCAGCATTTATTGCCCATCCCTAGTTGCCCTTGAGAAGGCGGTGGTGAGCTGCTGCCTTGAAATGTTGCAGTCCATGTATTGTGGGATGACCTGCAATGCCGTTCGGGAGGGAATTCCAGGATTTTGACCCAAGGACTGCGAAGAAATGGCAATATATTTCCATGTCGGGATGGTGAGTGGCTTGGAGGGGAACTTTGCAGGTAGTGGTGTTCCCATGTATCTGCTGCCAGTTTTCTCAGGGTGCAAGGTAAAATGCAGACATGTAATGCATCATAAATTCATGGAAATCAAATCTAGGCCTTTGTTATCCTTGAAACTGTTATATTAACAACAGCTTATATTTATAAAGTGCCTTTAAATGCCCAAGGTACTTCTGGGAATGTTTTCAAGCAAAGTTGGCACTGTCTGCCATCTGAGGTGGACGTGCCAACATACATCACTACGCAGGTGGTGTTGAATCAACTGTTGGTCAGTCTCTTTCCTTTCATTGTTGACTGGGTCATACATCCCTTAAGCATAAGACATTCGATGGGAGGAGTATATGGTGCAGAATACATTCATATGCAGCATAGATGGTCAAGCTGCACTGTACAAGAATGTAACCTATGTTTTTAAATCTCCAACCAACTCTTGTGAACAGTCACCATTGGCGCATCACCTAACTTTTTGGACTTTGAGTGGACCTTAGTGCATTCAGAATCTCCAGTGACAGGTGCCATCACAAAGTTACACAAAGCTCATGATAGCAGCAAAGTTTAAGTAGTCTCTGTCTGTTTTCATTTATCTTTGAGGCTATGATATCCAAGGCAGCAGGTTTTTGTCTCATTTAAATTCAATTAATAAAATTTGGATTTGTAACTTTTATATGAAAAAAATCTGGTTTACTAATGCCTCTTAGGGAAGGAAATCTGCCATCCTTACCTAGTCTGGCCTACATGTTACTGCAGCTTCACAGAAATATCGTTGACTTATCTACCTCCTGAAATGTTGGAGTTGGAGATAGGTCTATGTGGCAAGGTGGCGGAAAGAGAGGGGGAATGTAAGAAGAGAAACTTGTGTAACAAGCCCAAATAAAGAGGTGTTTGGGGGGGGGGGGGGGGGGGGGGGCGGTGGGTGGGTTGGTGGGTGCATAAATCAACAGGGATTTATAAATCACCAAATTAAAGAGGATTTCTTATGGTTTGAGAAAGATGGGGGAACAGTTGGTTTTCTACTCTACAGATTGTAAACCACTCAATTTAAGGGCAATCAGGGATGGGAAACAAATGCTGGCCTTGCTAGCAACACCCACATCTAATGAAAGAATAAATATAAAAATGTTTTTTTTCAGTGAACCTGGTCTCTTATGGTGAAGCTATGTCAATGTTCAGCCTACCAATTTCCATGTCAATCACAGCTGTGTCTATAATGGTTTTTTCTGTGTTGCACAACACTACACTTCGAAGGTATTTTACTGGTTCCAAAACATGCTGAAGCAGTGTAAAGCGCCAAAGGCTGTCTTTACATCCCTGCTGAAAGATCCAGTCGGACTGTTTGTGGGGGTTGGGGGAGGTTTGTATTTTTAGCTCAGTTGGCTGGTTGGTGATACAGAGTGACGCCAACATTGCAGGTTCAATCCCTGACCCAGCTGAGGTTATTCATGAAAGCCTGCCTTCTCAACCTTGCCCCTTGTCTGCGATGTGGTGTTCCTTGGGTTAAATTGCCACCAGTCAGCACTCTCCCTCAAAGGGGAGAGCAACCTATGACCATCTGGGACTATGGCAACTTTAAAGTTTATTACTTGAGCCAAGGCCTAACCAGAACTTCATAGAATTTTAGCATAAATTCCTTTTTTTTACATTAATTGGTCCTATTTAAAAGCCAGGTATCCCGTATACTTAACTGCTTTAACGACTTTCCCTGCCATCTTAAAGGATTTATGAATATGCACCCCAGACCCCTCAGTCCTTTCACACCTTGCCAAGTAGTTATACTGCCTTTCCATGTTGTTTCTTTAAGTCACAAGTTTATTGACTTGTTTTACGTAAATCAGTATACCACTTGAAAAACACACACCCAATATTTGAATGTACTGGCTTAACATATTTAATCCATCATCCAGAATTATACCTAACACCAGTGACCTCCACCTTGCAGTTATACACAGATGGGTCAAAAAATGCTCTACCTAGGCACATCTCAAACTTGTAAGTACAGATATTGCGTCTTGATATTTACATGTTTCAATGTTTGTATACACATAATTGAAGTATTCATATGGAATTGTATTTTAAAAAGTGCTACTTGTTGAAATTAATTGCTCTCCCAGTGAACGCTAAAGATCTGGCACCTATGTTCCCTTGAAGCTGTGTGCCTAAGTAGCCGCTTACATTTCGTTAAGTGCTGCGAACTTTGTTATTAACGCCATTCACATGGCATGAGGAGAGGACTCTGTTAGCCTAGTCGATGCTTCGTGAAGCTGTGACGTGCATTTTTGAATTTGCATTGTGCCTGATCCTGCTGGCCGCAGGCCTTGTGGAAACAGCTGATTGGCTGACAGCTGCCCTGACCATTGTGTAGGAAGAGAGAACAAGCTGTGGAAGCGGGAGATAGTAGAGGAAAGGAGCTGCCATTTGAGTAGCTTGTATGACTTGCTGTGAACTGGTAAGTAGTGCCTACAGGATTGTGAACGTCGTGGGCACACAAATATCTATCCATGAGATTAAATTTTCGGTTTGACTGATGCTATCCTCGCAGAGGTGTGGCTGCTCACATTGGCTAGTAAGGATCTAATGAGGACTGGGAGCACGAGCATTTACAGAATCAGCTGTTCTTGGGAGAGGTAGCGAGAGAGTTTGGGAGCGGAGTGGTGAGTCAAGCTGGAGACGGGAATCAATGGACAGGAGGTTAATTATTCAGAATTAGTAAAAGGATTTTTGGGCCAGGTGGATTCAAGGCAGGCCAAGAAGTTTCAAATGTAAAAATTACAGGTTCGGAAAATAACCCACCCTTATGACATGGAATGTGATATTCGTTTAGCATGCCAGAGGGAAGTCTCCAGGCGGAGGCAATCTTAGGGATAGGTAAAAGGGCCCATTAAGTGGGAGGAGGTATCCTGCCCAAAGAAGTGAACATGAAGTTGATTGAAGAGTTCAATGTCATGCCAACCCCGAAATTCATTTAAGAGGAAGGAAATAAAATGGACTCCTGTGCTAAACACATCTTTCAGCATCAGAGAGGGCAAGATCAGAAGTCAGTGAATACACACAAACCTGTGAAAAGAATAAGGGAAGAGGTCAGATGAAAAGGGAGGAAAGGTACGGAAGGTGTTGGTACCAATAAATTATTGAAGGTTGCGTTCCTTTACACTTGAAAGAAAGAGAAAATGTTCCTTGCGTTTTGAGATAAATGAAATGGAACTGAGAAGAAAGATAGCTTTGAGAGAGGGTGCATCTATGCTATTGCAGAGAGCTTGAGTGTGTACATACGGCAGCGCATAGCATTGAATGGATTGCAAGATGCACTGGAACAGCAGTCTGAGGAACGATGATATGCCTTGGGAGGTACCTGTAATCCTGGATGGATTCAAAACATGAGAATGGATTTTCAGTTGGAATCCACATAAGTCAGAGCCAGAGACAGCCACAAGAAGAAAATGTGGCTGTGAAAGTGATTTTTGGTTAAAAACTTCAACACCAAGAGGGAAATGGTAAGCAATGAAGATGAACACGACAAAAGAGGCAAACAGAAATCTTATTGAAGAGAGGAGCAGGACTTATTCAAGCAAGGCAATCTTGGAAGAGAAGTGGCCATGAATTAAACACTAATATAGAAGCAATATATTGCTGATGCTGGAAATCTGAAGTAAAAACAAAATGCTGGAAAAACTCAGCAGGTCTGGCAGCATCTGTGGAGAGAGAAACCAATCTTGTCCAGTGTTCTATAACATAGTTGTCATTTAATTTCCTCTGCCCTCTAACCTGTCCCTGATTTTTTATTTTTATTTTGCTGCACCTGTCCCCCCTTTTTCAACAGTGTAGAATCCCATCGCGTTGTTACCTCTCTTCACTTCTTTAGAAGAATCGTATTAGACTCAATAATTCCAGCATCCACAGTATTTTTTTATTGAAAAATAAATCCAGTTGAGGCATGAATGGCTACACAGGAGCCTAATATAACATTCATTCCCTCCATCACTGGTACACCATAGCTGCAGTATCATCTACAAGAGGCATCTCCCTGAGCTTTCTTCAAAATCACCTCCAAACCAATGACCTCTACCACCTCGAAGGACATGGGCTGCAGGTTCAAGGTAATACCACACCTTCAAGTTCTTCAAGTCATGCATCTTTATGACTTGGAAATATATCACTCTTCCTTGCCCATCACAGGGTCAAAACCCTGGAACTTACAGCACTTTGGGTCCCATGGACTGCAACTGCTGAAGAAGGCAGCTCATATTGTCATCTTAATGGTAATTTGGGCCTTGCCAGCAATCCCCACAATCCCATAAACAAAAGGAGAGGCAACAGCTGTTATGAATTGACCAGGAATTTGAACACACTTGTGAGTTCAAGCCAAACACGATGTAGATTTATTGAGGTGTACCTTTTTCAAGGTCCAAGATGGAAGAGCCCCAAAAGCCCGCAATTCCCTCTGATTATGTCACTACCAGCAGGATGCAACTACTTTAAATACACGACAACCTGCACAAAGAATCAATAAAGTTACCAGTGTGCTTTCACCTTATCATTCTCCCATTCAGATTGCCCTTTATATCTTTGATAATTTGCGTGGACTTTTCATAACCAGGATGTATTCCTTCACCTGAAACACAATCTATTTTACACCTCTCCATTACTTCATCCAGGTTCTTATTCTTTAGAATGTGCCTAAAGATCTGCTCGCATACACTTTCCAAAGGATGTGGTAGCCATAGTCGTTATAGTGGTAGCCAAATACCTTAAACACATTTGGTAGCAAGCTATTTTGTGATGTGGTGCATTGCAATTGAATCATATCCTCTGGTCCATATGAGTACTTAAATTCATGGGTGAGAGCAAACCCACTGACGTTTTTCCCTCTAGCAGAGGTTACTAAGACAGTTCATTGTGCCAGAAATGTAGTTACAGCCCCTGTAGATGTTCTGACATTCCATAATCTTTCCTAAACTGCATTGGCAGAATCTATCATTTAACAATGGTATCATTGTTCAGGAGTGCACCTAAAAATCAAATTTTGTTCAATTCATACCTGGGATTTGAATAGTAACCAAGCTATTTGAACATCTAGTTTCTCACTTTTAAGAGCACAAACTGCATACATTTACTAAGTTGCCACCTTTTTTGATTGTGGTTCTGTATTTACCATTTTCATAGCTAAAAATCAGCCATCAGCCAGAAATTGTTCCTGAACTTTATTTGGCTTGTTACAGCAAGCAGCTTGCTTCTCGCCTTTAAAGAAAAAGCCATTTGGTTGTTGAGGATTTTTATATTAACAGCACCTATTATTTAAATAGCACCTGTAATGTAGTAAAATGCCTCAAGACACTTAACAGGAGCAATTATCAAACAAAACTTGGCACTGTGTCACACAAGGGATATGTAAGCATATAATTGACAAATGAAGTTCAGCATAGATAAGTGTGGTATTACACTTTGGTAATTAAAAAAGGTCACATCTTAAACATGGAAAATAAGAATCTGAGTTATGGTGAAAAGGAATCTGGAAATACAAATTTGCAAACCACTAAAAATTGTGACCTTTTAAGGCAATAACAAAAGTAAATCAATCACAGAGGTTCATTCCGAGAGTGATAGAATTTAAAAGTAGAGAAGTTATGCTAACCTTGTGCGTTTTTAAAGTAAAGTTTATTTATTAGTCACAAGTAGGCTTACACTCGCACTGCGATGAAGTTACTGCCATTATCCCCAAGTCGCCACACTCTGGTGCCTGTTAGGGTACACTGAGGGAGAATTTAGCATGGCCAATCTACCTAACGTTCACATCTTTGGACTGTGGGAGAAAACCGGAGCCCCCGAAGGAAACACAGGCAGACATGGAGAATGTGCAAACTCCACACACAGTGACCGAAGCTGGGAATCGAACCTTAGTCCCTAGCGCTGTGAGGCAGCAGTGCTAACCATTGTGCCACTGTGCTGCCCATGGACAGGAGAGGGGTTAATTTAAACAGCACTGATCCATAAATCACCAAGTGTTTTGCTTTCCCATTTATAAGCGGTGGCCTCTTTCACAGCTCCCCTTGCACGCCTCCCTCCCTGTTGTGTGATCTAATTTTCTATTAATATCCCTACAGCAAACTCGCGATAGGATGAACTCAGAGAGTTAGTTTAGAAGCGCACATTCAAACCATGGGAGGAGGGTATCAATGTTACCTCCTTTGCATTCATATAGTAAGGGAAAGAGAAAAGATTTACAGTGCAAGGACAGTACAGAGAGAAAAAAATATTGTTTCATGTGGGTATTCCATCATGGAGGTTGGCGGGCTGAAAACTGATGCAGTATAATTCACTTTACTGGTGGTGTTGATTTCACACAATGAGAGGCGTGCAGAGATGAATCAGTCTTGTAGGCAATGGCGTAAAGTTCCAGCAGAAATGGTGTAGATGGGACCAGGTAGTCAATCTGGGCAGAGCTCCTTTTCTGTGATGCTGCTGTAGCGGGGTTAATGGCAGAATGAGGGTGGGATTTTCCAGTCACGCGTGCCCCAAGATCAGAAATTCTCACTCGAGGTCAATGGACATTTACATGGTCCGCTGAATTTTCTGTCCCGGCTTCTATGCTTCCCGCGGTGGTCGGGACAGGAAAATTCCGTCCCCAGTTTGCAGTATAGCAAGGCAATATTACTGGTTCCACCAGTTCGAGGTCCATGCCACTGACTCCCACCTCTCTCTTGTCTTTGACAAGCAATGTGTACCCTCATCTGGAACCCTAAGATGGTTAAATGTTTCAACCGTTAAGACTTGAGAAGAAGGTCGTAGTCCCTAGTCCTAGTCCCTTCATACTTGTATCAAGGCTTGATTATATTACACATGGACTAGTGTACTGCTCTGGCCACCATGCCCATGTTCATCATCTGGAGTAGGATTTCAGTGGATATGTAGGTGATTGCAAAGGCTGATCTACACTTGGACGGTTCTGCTGCAAATAGGACAGGATAGCACAGACAATTATGAAAGATTTTAGCATCATAGACACAGACCAGAATTTTTAGGTTGTTCCTGCCAACGGGATTGTTGGGTCCCGCTGACAGTGAACCTCCGCTGTGGGTTTTCTGGCGGTAGGGGTTGTATACAAAGGGAAACCTTGTTAACACTGGTGGGACAGAAGATCCAGCCAATGGTGGGCTGCCTCCACTGCTGTGAAACAGACCGTGGAAAATCCCACCCATAGAGTATGGCTGGGAATTTCCAGTCTCCCCAGCAGTGGGCATCATCTGGGTGGGACAGAAACATTTGGAGAGCGGCCAAGTCAAAAATTAATATAATCACTAAAAATGACTTTTATCTGCTCTCCAAATTTTCCTGTCTTGCTCACGGCGATGCCCGCCACTGAAGGGACTGGAAAATCCTTGCCAATGTTTCCACTTTTGGGGAAGAGCAGAATCGGGGACAATCAATATGAAATAGTTACTAATATGTCCGTTCGGGAAATCAGAAGAAATGTCTACCTGGAGAGTGATGAAATGAGAACTCAGTAGCACTCATGGTATACATGTATTTAATGGGAAGCTAGATAGGTATATGAGGGAAAGGGAATAGAAAGTCTTGCAGATTGAGTTAGATGACAAAGGATGGAAGGAAGCCTGATTGGAACCTAAATGCTGGCATACACTGATTGGACTTAGTGGCTTGTTTTTGTGCAGGACATTCTGTGTTGTGCTTTGTAAACAAGAACAAGTGGCCAAAACTTAAGTTGAGTTAAGGTAAGAAGAGGAGAGGTTTAGATAGATGATGCTAAATTTTAGGGCCATGCAGTTGAAGGCAATGCCACCTATGATGGATTGCAGAAAATTTGGGATACACAAGATTGATTTGATTTATTATTGTCACATGTATTATCATACAGTGAAAAGTATTGTTTCTTGCACGCTATACAGACAGAGCATATCATTAATAGAGAGGGAAACGAGAGAGTGCAGAATGTAGTGTGACAGTCATGGCTAGGGCGTAGAGAAAAATCAACTGAAGGCAAGGTAGATTTATTCAAAGTCTGACGGTAGCAGGGAAGAAGCTGTTTTTGAGTTGGTTGGTGTGAGATCTCAGACTTCTGTATCTTTTTCCTGACGGAAGAAGGTGGAAGAGAGAATGTCTGGGGTGCGTGGGGTCCTTAACTTTGCTGGCTGCTTTGCTGAGGCAGCGGGAAGTGTAGATTGAGTCAATGGATGGGAGGCTGGTTTGCATGATGGATTGGGCTACATTCACGACCATTTGTAGTTTCTTGCAGTCTTGGGCAGAGCAGGAACTGTACCAAGCTGTGATACAGCCAGAAAGAATGCTTTCTATGGTGCATCTGTAAAAGTTGGTGAGAGTGGCAGCTGACATGCCAAATTTCCTTAGTCTTCTGAGAAAGTAGAGGTATTGGTGGGCTTTCTCAACTATAGTGTCAACATGGGGGGACCAGGGCAGATTGTTGGTGATCTGGACACCTAAAAACTTGAAGCTCTTGACCCTTTCCACTTTGCCCATGTTGATGTGGACAGGGGCATGTCCTCCATTACACTTCCTGAAGTCGATGACAATCTCCTTCGTTTTGTTGACATTGAGGGAGAGATTATTGTCTCAGCACCAGTTCACCAGATTCTCTATCTCATTCCTGTACTCTGTCTTGTCATTGTTTGAGATCCGACCCACTACAGTGGTGTCGTCAGCAAACTTGGAAATCGAATTGGAGGGGAATTTGGCCACACAGTCATAGGTATATAAGGAGTATAGTAGGGGGCTGAGAACAGAATGGCAAAGCACAGAGTTCTCTTGAGGTTTGTGGGTTGGCAGAGGTTACAGTGATATGGACAGACAAAGCCACTTGGGGATTTGAAAACAAGACTCAGAATTTTGAAATCCAATTGTTCATTGTAGACCAGTGAACATATGGTTGATTGGTGAATGGAGTTGCTGCAAATTGGGATATGGGCAATATGAGTATTTGATTAATTCGAGCTTATGGAGGCTGCAATGTAGGAGAGTCTATCAGAAGAGCATTGGAATAATTCTGGCACAAATGAGGGTTTCAGCCACAGAGGAAATTCACCAGTATGCTGTAATTATGTATTTTAATTCTAAAACAGAACTTTAAACACATTAATAAGCTGGTTGAACATCATGTACGCCATGTTACTGCACTAATTCCTTGTCAATTAGAAATTACAAGGGAAACTGGAGCTCATTTCACTTAGGCTATGTCCATGTCAAGGACCTCTTGGGAGTAGAAGTTTCTCTATCATTCTACAGGAAAGCTAAATAATGTAACAAATGTGCTTTCAAGAACCATTTTCATATTGGGCTGAGAGTTCAAATTTATGAGCACTTTCTCCCTGCTGTGCTGGAAATTGGGTTCAACATTTTGGTTGTAGAACTTCACAGATTTTTAACGCGTTGACATTTTTCATTGTTATGTTAAGAAATGAGGAAGAATGTCTGTTTCTGGCACAATTCAGTTTTGTGTGTCAGGACATAGAGTCGTAGAAGTTTACAGCATGGAAACAGGCCCTTCGGCCCAACTTGTCCATGCTGCCCTTTTTTTAAAAAAACCTCTAAGCTAATCCCAATTGCCCGCATTGGCCCATATGCCTCTATACCCATTGTACCAATGTAACTATCTAAATGCTTTTTAAAAGATAAAATTGTACCCGCCTCTACTCCTACCTCTGGCAGCTTGTTCCAGACACTCACCACCCTCTGTGTGAAAAGAATTGCCCCTCTGGACACTTTTGTATCTCTCCCCTCTCACCTTAAACCTATGCCCTCTAGTTTTAGACTCCCCTACCTTTGGGAAAAGATATTGACTATCTACCTTGTCTATGCCCCTCATTATTTTATAGACCTCTATGAGGTCACCCCTCAGCTTCCTACGCTCCAGAGAAAAAAGTCCCAGTCTATTCAGCCTCTCCTTATAACTCAATCCATCAAGTCCCGGTAGCATCCTAGTAAATCATTTCTGCACTCTTTCTAGTTTAATAATATCCTTTCTATAATAGGGTGACCAGAATTGCACACAGTATTCCAAGTGTGGCCTTACCAATATCTTGTACAACTTCAACAAGACGTCCCAACTCCTGTATTCAATGTTCTGACCAATGAAACCAAGCATGCCAAATGCCTTCTTCACCACTCTGTCCACCTGTGACTCCACTTTCAAGGAGCTATGAACATGTACCCCTCGATCTCTTTGTTCTGTAACTCTCCCCAACGCCCTACCATTAACTGATTAAGTCCTGCCCTGGTTCAATATATCAAAATGCATCACCTCGCATTTGTCTAAATTAAACTCCATCTGCCATTCATCAGCCCACTGGCCCAATTGATCAAGATCCCGTTGCGATCGAAGATAACTTTCTTCACTGTCCACTATGCCACCAATCTTGGTGTCATCTGCAAACTTACTATTGATCTCAGACATCATTGATCTCTGCTGATTTCAAAGAAAATGGAAAAATATTACTTTGCTTCTTATGGTATTATACTAATTAATTTTTTGTTTGGCATTGGCATGAGAAAAAGAGTTAGGATAATATGGGCTAGAAAATTGAGTGTTGGAGGATGAAAGGAATAAGCTTAATTAAAATGGTTATTGCTTTATATTTACCAGAATTAGTTCGCACTTTAGCCCAGCTTTTCCAATGCAGTTGTGACATTGCTATTGACTCAACAGGGTAGAATCTTTCCCAGGTATGTCCTGTAACAAAAAACATAAACCTGGGGAATTACCATTCTGTGTCAATCTCCGCTTAGTTACCTGCAGGTTACACCCAATTGCTGATGTTCAGTTCAGATTCTGCCAGAACTGCCTGGTTCCAGATGTGGATGCAAGAGACTATGGTTGATAAGTGGTATTCATAAGTTTGAATAAAGATACTATGTACAGATGGGAATAAATGAGGCCATTTAATTAAAATGCAAATATCTTGTGTATTTTACTTGTATGTTTTGCCTCTTTTTTGTTGAAGACAAAATTTCATTGTTTTTTTGTAAAATATGCCTTTTGCACAAATTGGTTGGTCCATATAAAATCTTTAGAACAAATCATCGAACAAAGTTTATTATTGAGGGATCTTGTGACTGGTCCAGTTCACACTACTGTTCAATGCAGCCGATGTAACTGTTTTTCTGTCTTCTGTCTTCCGCCGAGGGTTGTTAAGGTTATAACCTCTGTAAATTTACACTATTTCTCTGCTATTTCTCTGACTGGTTCACGAGTCTGTTTGGCTCTTTATAGCCTAAGCCACAGTCCAGTGAAGTGTTTATTCTACACCTTCTGTAATAAAGATAAACTTGCATTTATGTAATCACATCCCCAGGATATCTCAGCGTGCTTTACAAGAAATGGATTTCTTCCAAAGTGTAATCACTTATATGAGCAAACTTGCTAATTTGCGCACAAGGCTTCTTGAACAACAGTAAGATACATGACCAGTTCATTTGTTTTGCTGGTGTTGATTGAGAAATGTTGACCATGATACTGGGAAAACACCTTGCTCTTTAAATAATATCATGGGATCTTTTACAGCATTTTAAGTAGACAAAATAGGACCTCATTTCATTTAAAAGACCAATTTGCAGAGGGGTGAGGGACTGTCATAAAACCAGTATCCAAAATGCAGAGAATTTTCTTCTTAGCCTTTGGGTCCATTGCATTCTACCCCAAATATTTAACCGGTAAAGAAAGGGGAACAAGAGTTCCCCAACTTGAATGGCCTGAAAACCAAGGAAAATATTTAGAGCAAAAGCACACAATAATCTAGATCCTGATGCTGCTCTTTAAAAAAAAAACAAAGTAAAGCAACAATTGACCACAAGCGAATGGAAATTTGTTTACATATCCATTATTCTTTGGAGTGAGATTGTTGTATTTAATCTTGCGCAATGCTTGCGAATTTTACATTCTCCCTATGTTGTGTCAATATTAAAATTGTTTATTTACTTCAAATGCATACTTTTATTTTGAAGCCCATCTCCCCTTACTGTAGATAAGAAGCTTGTTGGAAATTTACATGACTTACTTATAACTGAAGTCACCCGTGTTAGTTTCTGAATACTTTTCAATACATCCATATCCTGCTTCACAATGCAGCTGAGAAAGGCCTTTTGTCTACTCTGAATTTAGCCATCTGATAGATCCAAATGTCCCCTCATTTCAATATTCAGTTTTTTAAATGATTGAAGGTTTTTACTTTCATTATTCATATGTGGAATGTTATTCCACACTTCGTTGGTCCTAAGTGCAAAGTGATATTTCCTGATACTGAACCTTATACTAGTCTCAGCCCATGACTCTTAGTTTTACATTCTAATTCAATTTAAAATAATATTCCTGGATAGCCTGTAACATTCCTTTATAACTGCAAGATCACTTCTCAGGTACAAGCTTTCTGCGCTGAAAAATCAGTCATATCTAGACTTTCCTCATAACTTGGCGGTGAGCTTCATCCTGTTGTCCCTTCTGTGACTCTCCAAGTTTACTCATAATTGCTTAATTCCTTATTTTGTGATGGGATAATTGAATTACCTTATTAATAACTGCCTCATTGTGACCAGTTCTTTGTTCAATTGAGAGACACTACCTGTGCTCCATGTTTTGTGTTTTGTTATTTTTATTTTGTCAATCATGTTGAAACTGCTTCAAAATATGTACTATTTTTTTCTTTGATTTAGGTTATCTTTTGAAAAGTCCAGTTGGTCCAAAAACGTCAGTCTGCCAACATTTTGTATGTAAAAGTTGTACAGGGCAGAAAATGCAAATGAAGCCTTCCTGCAGTTGGTGCAAAGACCATGGAACATTTGTGAAAAACAAGCAACTTCATATTCTTCTAACTTGTTACAAGAAACTTTGTGACTACATAGCTAACTGTGCCATATTGGAGAATATTTCAGAAAAATACACCTCACCAGTTAATCTAAATGATTTGTTAGAAGAGGGCATGATGTTGGTGAACGGTGAAATGGAGTCCAGTGTGTTGTGCTGCACAGATAAAGCTATGAAAATATTAAGTAACTTGACTCCGCTGCAAGTTGTACAAGTACAGGTGATGCAAAAATCTATTGTCTCCAATCAGCCAACTGATCTGACTGATGCCAATATGAAAAACAGGAAGAAAGCAGTTAGTGTCTTTCCTAGAAAGATTTGCAAACAAAGTTTGTCACAGACAAATCTTGATGGATGTAATGTGAAAAGTAATGAGCATAAAAGTACTGAGCAGATATCTACATACATTCCACCATCTGACAAAAGCTTATTAAACTTGAAGAAGCCAACTGATAATAGGCACAGTAGTGTCACTGAAAGGTTGAAAAATATGGTTAAAAGTTACAATGCTAAGTACAGAACTGTGAAGGGGTTAGGCAATCAAGAATGTACTAGTTCACTGAAATCTGTGTGCAAAAAGCCAAGAGGGAAACCTGGGTGTAAATGTGGCCGTGCAGCATGCGCCCCCAGTGTTCTCACTTGCAGGGGGCAGAGGTGCCCTTGTTATGCCAATCGTAGGTCTTGTCGAGACTGTATCTGCTGTGGATGTAACAATTCCTACATGGAAAATGGTACAAAGAAATTAGAGTCTTTTGCTGTTCCAGAGATAGCTCATAAGCAGAGCAGATTAATGAAGAGTGTTGGTCGTTCAACTCCAATAGGTCATGCAAAACAAATGTAATTTTTTAGTATGGTTATGGTACTAAAAGTTACAAAACAGTTGTGCAGGTTTCAGTTTAGCTTACCAGCCAAAGCTTTGAATATACCTTGTGAACAGGCAGTTTTATATGGCGATTTCTATTTTAAGTGATTTATTATTGTCATCTTGAAAGAATTTCTACTACCCTTTTCTAGGGTTTGGTATACATTCCTTACTCATTCTCCTATTCGAGAACAAGCTTGTAGATAGTTTCAATTAATAGAAGAAAGCAGAAGTATTTCCCTTACAAATATAAGTTGATTGTTTTTGCTCATCTTCTCAGATATGAAGCTCCCTTCAGTATGGAGAAAGGTAAATTAAGAAAGAACAGGAAATATTTAGAAATCAAAAAAAGATAGTGACAGATGGGAGTAATGGAACAAAAAAAAGTACCTTTTACAACAAAGGCTAAATGTTATTATAATTGCCAAAATATTGGCAACTTTGAGATACCATCATCCTGTTACTTTTGAAGTATGGACCCACTTGTCAGTATACTTGAGTTAACCAATCTGGCGAAATCCTTTTGCAGGATAGAATTTGTCCTGGTACCAATGTTTCTACTTCAAGAATTCAAAAATTTAAAAGAAGTTAAAAAAATTATACAAGAAGTTCAGAATTGTTCTGAATTGTTAGAATTGTTCTAAGAGGAATTTTCATCTTTAGGTATCTTTTTAAAATCAACCAACAAAAAGTAAATTAATTTTAGACATTTTTTCAAGAGAATGTTGCTGATAGGTAACATTTTCTCTTTAATTGGAGTAAATGCTTTTGAACATCTGTAGAAATTTCAGATTTGAAAGTAATCCAACCAAGTTTTGTTAACATAAAAATAGATTTTAAAAACAGTGATTATAGTGAACAGTGAATAGAGAGGTGTAAAATTTTTTAAGACTGATGCATTTATATTATCATTTTGATGTTAAAATAATGCCAGTATACTGGTATAAATTTTAAGACTTTATGACCAAATTCGTGTGGTAAGACTGCTGAAGCCAAAGAAGTAGGTAGTCCGATGCTCAAATAGTACTTTGGCTCTGATTTAATAGAAGGAGCTGCTAAACGACCCATAATTTGATATGTATCATGCCACACAAATTCAGATCACTTCCCAAGATATTATAGTTTTCATGAAAACTTGTACGCTGTTGCATGCTAATTTACATTTTTATACTTGCTAATTTACAGCAGTTCTGTAAGGTCACTGCTGTAGACATTTATGATCCCCTCAGTGGTAAACATAAAGCAAAAAAGCTCTGGTTTTAATCATTCAGATTCCCCAGACTCTCAATTAGTATATCTTCTAAGCCAGTAACTTTCAAAAATATTTTAGAAAGGAGTTTTGAAGTTCTATTTTGTAATTTCTTTTACAAAATGGATGAATAACGATAGAGTCATAGAAGCTTATAGCGTAGGAACAGGCTCTTCGGCTCAACTTGTCCATGCTGCCCTTTTTTAACCACTAAACTAGTCCCAATTGCTCGCGTTTGGCCCATATCCCTCTATACCCATCTTAGCTATGTAACTGTCAAAATGCTTTTAAAAGACAAAATTGTACCCACCTTTACTATCTCTGGCAGTTCGTTCCAGACACTCACCACCCTCTGTGTGAAAAAGTGCCCCTCTGGACCCTTATGTATCTCTCCCCTTTCACCTTAAACCTATACCTCTAGTTTTAGATTCCCCTATCGTTGGGGAAAGATGCTAGCTATCTAGCTGATCTATGCCCCTCATTATTTTATAGACCTCAATAAGATCACCCCTAAGCCATCAGGGAAAAAAGTTCCAGTCTATCCAGCCTCTCCTCAACTCAAACCATCAAGTTCTGGTAGCACCCTAGTAAATCTTTTCTGCATTCTTTCTAGTTTAATATCTTTCTGGATACTAACAATTCCTTTTCAAACTGTATTTTTACTTCCCTCTTTTTTGTTAGATGAGGTTAATTTTATAATTATCAACACTGATGGAGTTATTCAACCTTATCATATGAAGGAATTGAACTAATAGGAAGACCAGCTAGTCATCTGAACTGTGTGAGTTTATCATCTTGACACATTACCATAGATGTCAGCTATGTAAGTCGACCTTTGAAGCGTTATAAAAATCCCTCCAAAAATGGAAGTTGGCTTATATGCCGAGTATGAAAGTGAACTGCGGGTGGTTGCATTTAGAAATGTCATCAGCAAAGTGAGGATATCTTAAACTCCCGTGCATCTTCACAACACAGCCTGTAAAACCTGCTTGATCCCTTGCGTCCAGGTATAAGGTACTGGTAAATAAAATATGCATTTGTGGGATGAAAAATTGGATCTGACAACTAGTCCGAGTATATCATGTTGTGGCTGAAAATGTGGTTGACTTGTATGCTGAATAGGTACAAAAACATGATTTTTGGGTCTGGAATATTGGATTATATGTTGGGTTGACTTATATCCTGTGATTTATGATAGTTTTAATTATTCCTTCAAATCAGTTCCTTTCAATGAATTTTTTTCCCAGTTCAAAATCTCATTGAAAGGAAACCGGCTAAGAGGGGTGAAAGACTGGTAAAGCTGAATGTAGTTCTTTCCACCGTCTGGATTTTTGAATAGGTACTGATGAGACTTCCTCAATGGATTTATCTGATGCAATAGAAGTTGTTGAATCTTATTGGACAGCAATAAAACATCTGTTTCAATGCATTGAAGACTTTGAATTGCCTCTCTTTCTCATCCACCCTTCCCGGAGTTACTATAAAGTTAAATATAGAGTTTAAATGAAAATTCAATTCATGCTGATTAGAGACTGTTTGATAACCAGTTTTATGTTGTTGAGTCATAAATATGGGTAGACAAAGGGGGTTGTTTAACTCCTAAGACATGAATATATTTTAATAAGGTCAATATGGGATGTTTGTTCCTCTGTCCTTGAAAAATTAATTCACTAAACTTTAAATGATTTTTATTTATGGGTCAATAAACATTACATTTTGAACAGTACCTCATTTACGATCATTAATACCTGAGAAGTGGGATAGACAAGTTCATGTTTTTTGCTAAAATGTTAAGTAATTGATGGAACAGGTTCTTATTTCTTCAAAAATAAAAATATTTAAGTTTTGAAGAAAGCATGTTGCGTCCTTTTAACAATAATGTTCAAAGTTTTCTATGCCCTTTTATTTTTCAGAATTATTCCCAGTTTGGGTTGGGAGGGGGGTGCAGGTTGTGGGGAGATGCTCAAGCTACATGCCTGCCTCTTATTTTAAGGATCAGCTTTGGCAGCTGCTTGTAACAAAGTATGTTTCTAGCTCTCCAATGACTCATTCCCATTTGCTATTAATTCAATTGGTAGAGGCAGCATGTAAGTCAGTGCTGCACTCCCTCTCAAACAGTATAAATGCCATCATATTTCTTCCTCTCTTTAGCTCTAAAGAATCATACTGACTCAAAACATTAACTCTGTTTTTCTCACCACAGATGGTGCCAGACCTGCTGAGTTTTTCCAGCATTTTCTGTTCTTATTCAATATTTCCAGCATCCGCAGTATTTTGCTTTTATTTATGTAAGTGGATTGATTCCTGGTTAGTGCTTAGTTCGCTGAATTCAGTGAGATGATAGACTGTAACTTCAGCATTGGATATCAGGGGTACTCCAAAGTTGTGCTGGGGGGTCCCTCTTGGAAGTTCCCAGGGAAGGCTTGACATAGCAATTGTCCAAAAGTGCTAACTTGCCCTGGACAATTACGCTGCGCTGGGAACTATCTGACAAAGTGATTTAAATTGCTAACTATTGATGGCTCTGTCAGAGTTATGCCAATAGAAGAAATTAGAAGATTGCAGGACCATGTCAGTGAACTGGTAGGGTGGGCAGAAAACTGGTAAATTATATTCAATCTGGAAGAGTAAATGCATTTAGGGAGGGCTGACAGATAGGGAATGCACAATGAATGTAAGGATTCTGAGAAGTGCAGAAGGACATCTTGGAGTACATGTCTATGGACCCTTAAAGGTAAGAGGGTAGGTAGATTAAGAAGGCATTTAGGATACTTTTCCCTAATAGCCAAGGCAGAGAATATCAGGATGTGGCAATGCCGGCGTTGGACTGGGGTAAACACAGTAAGAAGTCTCACAACACCAGGTTAAAGTCCAACAGGTTTATTTGGTCGCAAAATCCACTCGCTTTCGGAGCGCTGCCCCTTCGCCAGGTGAGTGGGAGTTCTATTCACAAACAGGGCATAGAAAGACACAAACTCAATTTACAAAATAATGATTGGAATGCGAGTCTTTACAGGTAATCAAGTCTTAAAGGTACAGACAATGTGAGTGGAGAGAGCGTTAAGCACAGGTTAAAGAGATTTGTATTGTCTCCAGACAGGACAGTTAGTGAGATTTTGCAAGCCCAGGCAAGTAATTATGGGGGATAGTGTGACATGAACCCAAGATCCCGGTTGAGGCCGTCCTCATGTGTACGGAACTTGGCTATCAGTCTCTGCTCAGCGACTCTGCGCTGTTGTGTGTCGTGAAGGCCGCCTTGGAGAACGCTTACCCGAAGATCAGAGGCTGAATGCCCGTGACCGCTGAAGTGTTCCCCGACTGGAAGAGAACACTCTTGCCTGGTGATTGTTGAGTGGTGTTCATTCATCAGTTGTCGTAGCGTCTGCATGGTCTTCCCCAATGTACCATGCCTCGGGACATCCTTTCCTGCAGCATATCAGGTAGACAACGTTGACCGAGTTGCAGGAGTATGTACTGTGTACCTGGTGGATGGTGTTCTCACATGATTGGCAGGAGGATTAGAGGAGAGTTGAGGATTCTTTTCACCCAGAGGGTTGTGGCACAGACACCGTAGACTGAATTACCTCCTTTTGTGCTATATGTTTTCCAGGTCTTCATCTTCAAGTTTAAAATAGTTCTATTCTAATTTGCACTGTTTTTAAAATCTGCCAGAATCCCAAGTGTTGATAACAGCACTATCATGTGTAGCCTTACTTATTCTCATTCCAGTCCAAACTTTTTCTCTACTCGAGGATGACAGGACTGGATGGATGGAAGTGACTAAAGAGATCTACAATTTAGAAAATTATTGGAGAGCATTAAAAAGCATCTCAATTAGCAACCTTCGTCAAGACTGAAGAGTCAGCAATGAAGTGCAGAGCATGAACAAGGGAAAAGGACCTAAAGCCTGAGATTACAATCGAGTGATCATGCAGCCTTACCTCAACCTGGGCTTTTCCAACTTTTTCTCATGGGGAGGGGGGAACATTTCCATTTTTATCACACTTGGTCGGGGGTGGGGGGCAATGAGCAAATTTAAGAAAGATGGTTAGGCACAAAACTGAACATGATTTCAGGAAAAAAAGCTGGCATTTGAAAAACAATTTGCTGAGGAGAAAAAAAGCAATAGATAATTTATAAGAGTAATAAAGATGACTATTTGGAATGTGAAATGGTGAGAATGTGTGTCTAGCCCACATACACTCTTACCCACTGTGAGAACTCCTGGTGTGTGTGGGTAAATGAAACCTGAGACCGGAAGTGAGCCAGGCACACAAACTCCTCTTGCTCATCTCTCATGCTCACTCACAAACCCACCTCCTCTCACACGTACCTGAGAGGTGGGGAGAGCTGGGGAACGTGGCTGCTGCTAGATCAGAGCACCGGCAGCCGGGAGAAAGTGGCGGATGAATACCCTGTATGCTTCAGACTCTCTCCATCTTCAAATACTTGCAGTCGCTGGTGTTCGCTGCTTCTCAAATCATAGCCTGTTCCTCAATAGTTAGCCTGTCAGCAGCAAACGCAGGAGTGAAACATGTAATTGGAGGAGCAGTCCCCTGAAGAAATCTTCAAACTCCCTGAGCTGTTTTACTGGCTCAGGTTTAGCCTCTCAAATGTCTACTGAGGTTAAGTAGTGTCACTTGCAAAGGCGCACGTACGGTTTGTCCTGTACCACTGTACAACAGTGCAGTAATGGTCAGCTGTGGCCAGACATTTGGGTGCACTGTATTGCAGGCATACTGCATTGCACATCTGTAGCCCACAGATATGCGATGCAGTATGCCTGCAATACAGTGCACCCAAATGTCTGGCCACAGCAGATCATTACTGCACTTCAATCTGCACATGCCTTCTGATGCTGGATACAGTTTCCACCAATTCTAACACCATTGATTGGCTTTTTGGCTAAGATCAAGCATCAGATCAAGCCGAAGATGGGGTGAAATGCCTTATATTGTCAGGTTGGATCTTGTTTGTCTCTTGTCGGGCCCATGAATTGGATTCAATTTGAATTTGGTTTTGGAGCAAGCAAGGAGATGGATTTGGGTCCACCCGCTGCACCGTGTACATTGGCATTGTAATTTTAAGCATGGAGTAAATTTTGTTTAAAAGGTAGAGTGCAACATTTTCCCCTGATCCAGCCTGTAGGAAACTAAATTTCCATCGACAGAAATGGCTGACATTTTATAGGTGTGATCAAACAAGCGCTGATGGTCCAGGATAACCCCAAAATACCTTCCTTCTGTAAAATACCACATAAATGCTGACCCTCCACAGTCTAGTTACTCTATCACATTTGACTGGCATGCTAGAGACTCTGTCGACAGCAAACTGAGGAGCACGCAGAACATTATACTCCTGAAATACTCATGTGGCTAAATTCTCCTCCAACTCGATTTTTAAGTTTGCTGATGACACCAATGATGAGGGAATACAGGAAAGAGAACTAGACAGCTGACAAAAGGTCATCTAGTCTCTCCCCACAGATGCTGTCAGACCTGAGATTTTCCGGCATTTTCTGTTTTTGATTCTACATCCTCTCCTCCTCTCTGTACATAGTATGCTTTGTATTGTGCGCATGAAACAATTTTTGCTGTGTACTAATATATGTGACAATAATAAATCAAAACATTCAGTATATTACTTAAGCTCCCGCTACCTTTCAGTTGGAGATTTGGTTGCCTACCTCAGGCAAAATTTAAATATCATTGAGTGTGAAACTGTAAGAATTGATGAATTGAAGGTTTTGTGAAGGGGAGGTTGTGTCTCACGAACTTGATCGAGTTTTTCGAGGAAGTGACGAAGATGATTGATGAGGGTAGGGCAGTGGATATTGTCTACATGGACTTCAGTAAGGCCTTTGACAAAGTCCCTCATGGCAGACTGGTGTAGAAGGTGAAGTCGCATGGGATCAGAGGTGAGCTGGCAAGGTGGATACAAAACTGGCTCGGTCAAAGAAGACAGAGGGTAGCAGTGGAAGAGTGCGTTTCTGCTGTGACAAGTGGTGTTCCTCAGGGATCAGTGCTGCGTCCTTTGCTGTTTGCAATATATATAAATGATTTGGAGGAAAATGTAACTGGATTGATTAGTAAGTTTGCGGATGACACAAAGATTGGTGGATTTGCGGATAGCGATGAGGACTATCAGAGGATACAGCAGGATAGAGATCAGTTGGAGTCTTGGGCGGAGAGATGGCAGATGGAGTTTAATCCGGACAAATGTGAGGTAATGCATTTTGGAAGGTCTAATACAGAGAGGAAATATACAGTAAAGGGCAGAACCCTTAAGAGTATTGATAGGCAAAGGGATCTGGGTGTACAGGTACACAAGTCATTGAAAGTGGCAATGCAGGTGGAGAAGGTAGTCAAGAAGGCATACGGCATGCTTGCCTTCATCGGCCGGGGTATTGAGTTTAAAAATTGGCAAGTCACGTTGCAGCTTTATAGAACCTTAGTTAGGCCGCACTTGGAATATAGTGTTCAATTCTGGTCGCCACACTACCAGAAGGATGTGGAGGCTTTGGAGAGGGTACAGAAAAGATTTACCAGGATGTTGCCTGGTATGGAGGGCATTAGCTATGAGGAGAGGTTGGAGAAACTTGGTTTGTTCTCACTGGAGCGACGGAGGTTGAGGGGAGACCTGATAGAAGTCTACAAGATTATGAAAGGCATGGACAGAGTGGATAGTCAGAAGCATTTTCCCAGGTGGAAGAGTCAATTACTAGTGGGCATAGGTTTAAGTTGCGAGGGGCAAGGTTTAAAGGAGATGTACGAGGCAGATTTTTTTACACCGAGAGTAGTGGGTGCCTGGAACTCGTTGCGGGGGGAGGTAGTGGAAGCGGATACGGTAGTGACTTTTAAGGGGCACCTTGACAAGTACATGAATAGGATGGGAATAGACGGATATGGTCCCCAGAAGGGTAGGGGGTTTTAGTTAAGTTGGGCAGCATGGTCGGTGCAGGCTTGGAGAGCCGAAGGGCCTGTTCCTGTGCTGTAATTTTCTTTGTTCTTTGATTTTCACTTTTTTTTCTACACTTTGTTACCATCCGTTGATAGGTGAACAGTTGGTTAGTGATGCGGAGCTATTTCAATTCCCGTACCGGCTGAGGTTATTCATGCAAGCCCGCAGTTATGGCACTGCAGAGTGCCTCAGCGTGAATAACGATAAAAATCTGTGTGTGGGGCTTATTCCCACTGGAGAGGGCGGCAGCATAGCACTGAGCGGGCCATTGTGCATGTGTCGATCTGCCAGTGCGGAGATCGGCACATGCGCAGTAACCCGGCACTGCTGGCCTCCTGATCACTGGCCAGCCCCGCGACCCTGCAATGCTGCCCCTCCGATCCTTCCCCACCCCCCGATCGCTGGCCTCCCAGACATCTTCAGCTCAGCCCTCCACCCCCAGTCAACCTCTAACTAGCCCCCCCCCACCCCACCCCTCCCCACCCTTGTGGCTGCCCAGATCTCCCAATCATCCACCCACCCGCACCTCCCTCCACCCCAATCCCACAGACCTGACTCCACCGTTAGTGGGGAGCTGTTGTAAGTCCCGCTGGTGTAAACAACACCTGCCGCGGGGGGAGGCGGGAGGGAGAGAGGCTAGCAGATTCAGCAACTTCAGTCCTGGTCCTGCTAATGAAATTAAAATGAAGATTTAAATATTTTAATCAGCTCTGTGCCGATTTTCAGCATTGAAAATCCGGAGCCTGGGGATGCGCCAAGGAGATGGCACCCAGCGGGGAGCCCAATAAACATATCTTTCAATAGACAAACGTTGCCTTTGATCATCCTCTGACTCCCAGAATTGGAAAAGCTATTTCTTTTGCTACTTCAGATGTCCATAATGTTCTTTTCCATTAACTGTAAGGGTCCTTTTAGGTCAGCTACAGTTATTTTCGTTGTATATTTTATATATTGGAGCTATGCAGAGATGACACGAGTCTTTCTGTGTGTAACTGTGTGTAACTGGAATTTATTCCACAATGCTTTCAAATGTCTGCTCCATGCTTACAACTCTAGTTTCCAGTAACTTCTGCAATTTGTTTACCCTTCTCTGCGTCCACATCTATGTCTACCTAAGCAAGAACAGTGAACATCAATAGTAAACGTACTCTCAAAATCAAACACAGAACAATGAAACACGACAATTTTCCAACTGGGTTTGGTTCCAGTATGTTTTTCTGTGTATTATATACTTTGGGTCTGTATGAGGCGAGTAGCGTGATGCGCGCCGGTTCCCCTTTACCAATGCCTGAAAATGGCTGTGATTGGCCATGATATTCATGCATTTAAATTAAATTAATGGGCTGCCGCCCAACTTTAGCAGCACTTCCCCCTTTACCACCACATTCCCCAATCCAGAATCAGCGCGAAACAGACATGCTCCATATAAAGTCCAATTCGGGCGCTCCAGTTAGTGAGGAGGAAGGTGCCTAGCATCCGATGGCTCTCGGCTTGAGATCCGTGGGGGGGAGGGGGTTCTGCTGCCACTCTGCCTGAGATCAGTGAGGGGGGAGGGGATTCCGCTGCCATTCTGCTGAGATCAATGGGGGCGAGGGGGGGTGGAAGGGGGGTCCGCTGCCACACTGCTTGAGATCAGTCAGGGGAGGGAGGGAGGGTCCACTGCCACTCTGCCTGAGATTGGTGGGGGGGAAAGGGGGAGGGGGCCACAATTGGTCTGGGTCACAGGTGTGGGGGAATGATGGGGTCAGTAATGTTGTGGGGGTGGGGCAATGTCTTGGGGGGCCAGAGGGAGGCATTATCCGGCCCGGGATGGATGTGATAGGGTAGCAGCATTCTATCATCTTTTTCCTGCGCATGCGCAGTTGGAGGCGTCGATCAGAGCTGCATGGATTTGGGCGCGTTAAGCCCCGCCCACGGGCTTCTGCAGCATGACTCGGATTCGCTGATATTTTTGCAGGCAGAGTGCGTATGGGGGCGCCTGAGAATGGGTCTAAAAGTTGGATCTGAAATACTCCCAGTTTCAAGTCCGCCCAGCACTTAGAATCAAAATGGTAAAATAGGGCCCTTTCAGTCTAGATTTTTTTTTACTTCTGTTGTATTTCTGTTACCATATGACCTGTCAGGAATTTTGGCTTTTTCTCACATTCCCTATTGATTTCAGGAACATTTATTTGTAACAATTTGACATTTATACTCTAAATCAGTTCAGATTACCCAGCAGGTGTGACCAATTTACATGTTCCAAATTTTCTGTCATTCTCTTAAAATTAATCCTGTTGAAATTTCAAATGAATTTAGATATTCAGCACCTTTGCTTCTACCGACCTTATAATATGGTGGCCACTTTTTGTGCAGGTTTGTCCCCCATCTATTATAGTTTTTATAAAGTAGACTCCTGTTGCCTTTTATTTTCCGATATGGTTGTGGAACCTGGGAGTGTAGCAATGAAACATCCCTGGACTAGATCTTCATCGGTCATACATCGTCATAGCTCATAGTCTCTCCTTCAATCTCTCCATAAATGAGGTATGAGTTGATTCAATGTCTAAGCTGCTCCATAATAGTATGGTGAAAGTCACTTGGTACAGTGAGTTCAACCTACTGTTAGAAAACAAAAAGAAACACACACATAGCCTTGTTGAGTTAGAGTGCTATCTCTCCTGGCATCTAAGTCCATATGATAGCTGGTGTAGAAACAAAAATGCAACATTAATGCAAGAGGTTTTGCTCTGCTAAATGGTCCATGCTCCTCCATTATTGCTCCTCTTTTTTCCTATATATTTGCTTTCCTACATTGCAGCAATAACTTTGCTTCAAAAATTACTTGATTGGCTGTAAAGCACTTTGAGATGTCTGGCGGTCATGAAAAGTGCTATATAAATGAATGCAAGTCTTCCTTTTCTTGGAAACTGACAATAACTTCTGGAGTTTACATATGCACAGTTAAATGTGGAAATTCAATATTGCTATCAGTGATTCTACACTCCTCTGTAGAGTATTGGGGGAGGGTGAACAGCAACATTAGTGTAAAAGGGGATGTTCCCTTTAGTCCAATGATTTCTAATTGATTGCAGACTTCAACAACACAGTTATTATTTTTGTTAAGGAGCTGTAATTGGGATTTAACAGCATATAAAGTAATCACTAATGCTAAATAGGCTCTTTGCCTTGGAAGAATATTTTATATTTATATAATGCCAATTTTTATCCATTGCAACAATACTTTTAAAATTTACAAATGATATTTGCCATTATATTCTGCACCCTATCCTTTTTCTTTTCCCATATGTGCTCTATGAACAGTATGTTTTGCCTGTATGGTGCACAAGAAACAATACTTTTCATTGCATCCCAGTAGATGTGACAATATCAAATCAAATTTGTGCATGTCCCAATGATTTATTTTTCTCTCTAAAATGGAATTAAGGATGAAGTCCAATCAGTTCATATTACTGCCTGGTTTGCTGCCTGTGAGAATACTTCAATGTGGTTGGCTGCTTATCCTGCTTGATGACATCACTTTGCTCAGCACCTGGAGAATCCCTTGACACCAGATTCAAATTAACATCAGAAAAAGTGACGTCTGTGCTATTGAGATCCCTAGGTCTTTGTAGGCAGTGGAGAGCATCATCGCTTTGACATTGATCACAAAATTGAACCATTATTATAGCTAACGTGGGAAAGTTTTATGCTGACAATGGGTGCCTGAAAGTATTCACTTACCTAAAGTTAACATTCCTTACTTTGAAAGCACAAAGAATTAAAACATATTTCTATGAATGAGCTAGCCTTCTATTAAACCAAGGATTCCATTAAAAAGGCATACACAAACATATTTACACAAATACAAACTCAAAATATAAGTCTCTATTTTAACAACATAACATGGAACTGCTTTTCCCCCCCAAAAAAAGTATTTACTTCTGTCATAACCATGCTTATAGTAAAAAAAATATCCAATTACTTCATTACAAAGAATTCAGGAATTTTTAGTGATATTTGAGTGCTGCAGCAACTTATTCTGCCTTTTTTTGTGAAAAACCAAAACAGAAGCCTTGATTGTAATGCATTCTACTTGTATTGCTGCATATTTGTAATTTTTACATTTTTTCACTAGATGGCATGTGAGAACTGTATTGCTAGAACAACACCATCCAGGGAAATAAAGCAAAATGCTTTGGTAGTGCAGATTTTCGACTTTCTGCAGGGTGTACATTGATGCGGTGTATTGGCCACCATTATAGAAACAGCCTGTTTTTCATTTGCATGAAAATTCAAGAGTAGCCTAAAAAATGGATGTAAAAGCTACTGCAGCCGCTGTAGGAACCAGCATAAAAAAACAAATAATAAAATTTTGCTTAAAGTATTTTTCTGTAGCTTTTTAAGTTTAAAGTTTATTTATTAGTGTCACAAGTAGGCTGCATTAACACTGCAATGAAGCCACTCTGAAAATTCCCTAGTTGCCACTCTCCGGCACTTGTTCAGCCACACTGAGGGAGAATTTAGCATGGTCAGTGTAACTAACCAGCACGTCTTTTGGACTGTGGGAAGAAACCAGAGCACCTGGAGGAAACCCACGCAGATACAGGGAGAACATGCGGACTCCACACAGACCATCACCCAAGCTGGGAATTGATCCCGGGTCCCTGGTGCTGTGAGGCAGCAGTGCTAATCACTGTGCCACCGTGCTGCTCCACTGTGTGATTGTGAAACTCACTCCTATAAGGAGTAGCATAAACAAATAACATAGATGTATTGAAGAGAAATTCTAGCAAAGGCACAAAGTCTTGCTCAATGGAGTACTGGTTCTACAGAGTACTTGTGAATTTGGTGAGTGCTGGAATTCAGTGCAGTCAGGGAAGATGTGAGCAGCTGTTCTGGTGTCTTACAAAACAGAGAGAGCAGGAGACAAGAAGTTTAAATTAGGTGAGCAGGCAGGTGATTGGTGAGTTTTAAGTATTTCAAACTAAGGCAGTAGTTTAAACCAGGACCAAAGAAGTACAAGAACAGCATTAATTTTATATTGTAACTAGTTTAATGTAACTATAAGTAATCATGGAATAAAGATTATAACTAAGTCTTTAGTCTCAGAGTAGGTTTTCATGTAGGTTGCCAATGAAGTCACCATCTGAGTCCCCTGTTATAGAACTTGTTGTTACCTCACCCACTGATAAGCTGTCACAGATGCCACCCTTTCATTCTGGCCTGGGCTGCTGCCACTCATGTCCAGCATGTGCAGATCTCCACTCTACACTGGTCTCTGCAGAACCTGCAGTGTCTGAGCTGATGGCTGTGATTGTCGGGTCAATTCGCAATGCTTCTTCATTATGGATATTGTGTTGCTCTCTTCCTCCTGGGTGCACCGTCTCTGGAAAGGTGACAGTTCCTGGGTATCCAAAAGCATAAAATCAGAAGGGGAGAATTAGGGTGAGGAAAAGGTGATGAGAAAGAAAGAAAGAGATCCATGGTTGCCATGAATATCTTGTTTATCAGGCCAAATAGAAGGATGAGGGCGAGGAGGGAGTTGAGAAGTGCACTAAGCAGTAACTTATTGCCATCATGAAAGATCCCAGTGATGCTGGATGCAATGGATTCTGTTGCAGTCAGCCCCATGATTCTGAGCTCCATCTCCTATGTCAGGTTCAGTGGATGATGGTGTGTTGGCCACTGCTCTTTCCGTTGCTCCCTTCTATCATGTGCTGCTTTGCTCTGTAATAGAGAGGGAGGAATGTCAGTGATCCAATGTGTTGGGCTATGTTTGTGTGTTATGCCTGCTGTAGCTGAATAGCTGGAGCAGTGAGCAGGAGGTGCGAGACTGGCATCAGTGGAAGATGTATGATAGTGAATTGGAGCCTCTGAATATCAAGAGTGAGCCTTGCATGCTGTGGCGTGCTGATGTGTGAGTGATTGAGTTGTGCAGTAGCAGCATCTACCCTGTCCAGCTCCCAGACAATCCTATATGTCTCAATAAGGTCGCTTCTCCTTCTAAACTCCAAAGAGCACAGGCCCAAAGTTCTGTTCATGTTGATAGTATGGAGACTAACAAGCCAAAGTCCAAAATACTATCTTCTGTGATTGTGAATGTGAAACATTATCCCCCGTTGTACTCCTCAGTCTCTCTGTGATGTTCAGTAGAGTTGACAATACACTCTCCTCCATATACATTTCTATGAGACTGCCCTTACTTGGTGCGACCTGTTCCAACAAAGTAAAAAAATCTTATCTTCTAGAGTTTCTTTATTCTAAAAAAAATCTTGTGGAGGGGAGGGCTGATTCTAACGAAATCCACCTGGCACTATTGGATAAGCCACCATGTCTTCTTGATAAGTCCATAACATACCCTGTGAATGAACAGACAATCCTCTTCCATTTAGTTTCGCTGTTGGTTTTAACCTGTGCTTTAACAATATCTTCCCTCTTTGGAAAGTGTCAGAATAACTTACTACTAAACTTTGATTTAGGCTTTGACTGCTGAGCAGATTTATTGGACTGTAAAAGAACAAGTGAATAGAGTCAGTGACAGAACATATATCCTTACAGTAGTTGTTGAGCTTCGCTAGATTTCTGTCTCATACAAAATAATAAATAGCTCATAAATGCTGTGCTAAACTATAAGTAATTTTCCTTCATAAGCAAGCCCCTCTTTTTTCTTCTACAGAGACTATCTGGGTCTGACTGTCATTTTGATGGCTAAAGACAGATTCACTGATTTGAGCAGGATAAGCTAATAATTTAACTTCTAAAAACTAGTTACTGGGAACAACAGAGAAAAGTCTTTAAATTCAGGAAAGCTACCAATAAAACTCTAGAATTTTGATATACGAATTAACAGAGGCGCTTTTGCTCCAGCCACTGTTACATTGTCAGCTGTATGTTGCAATTTAAAATTGTTCAAGTAGTTTCACAGAGGGTTAAAGTGTTTGACTAAACCATATGGACATATTTTTATTTATTTTTTATTCATTCATGGAACATGGGCATCGCTGGCTTGCCAGAATTTATTGCCCATCCCAAGTTGCCCTTGGAGGGCACATGAGAGTCAACCACATTACTGTGGCTCTGGAGTCACATGTAGGCCAGACCAGGTAAGGGCGGCAGATTTCCTTCCATAAAGGACATTAGTGAACCAGATGGGTTTTTCTGACAACCGACAATGGTTTCACGGTCATCAGTAGATTCTTAATTCCAGATATTGTTTATTCAATTGAAATTCCACCATCTGCCATGGTGAGATTTGAACCTGGGTCCCCAGAATGTGAGCTGAGTTTCTGGATTAATAGTCTAGTGATAGTACCACCAGGCCATCACTTCCCCATATGAAGATACGAATTAGGAGCAGGCTACTCAAACCCTTGAACCTGCTTCACCATTCAATCAGATCTGATTTTTAACCACAAGTTCACATTCCTGCCTACCCCTGAAAACCTTTCACCCCCTTGCTTATCAAGAATCTATCTACCTCTGCCTTAGAGATATTCAAGGACTCTGCCTTAACCACCTTTTGAGGTAGAGAATTACAAATTCTCACAATCCTCTGAGAGAAAATGTTTTTCCTCATCTCTGACCCAAATGAACGACCCTTATTTTGAAACAGTCGATGGGATTTACCAGCCCTGCCTGCCACCGGAATTGTCAGATCCTGTCAAAAGTCAGAGCTGCCAAATCTCCCGCAGTGGGTCCAGCTGCGACAGGGCTGGAAAATGCAGGCCAGCGACCCCGAGTTCTAGATTCTCCGACAAGGAGAAACATCCTTTCCGCATCCAGTCTATCAAGTTCCTTCAGTATCCTATATGTTTCAATCAAAAAGGTTCCAGGCTTGATTCCTGATCTCTGTTAAGTTGGTGAATGTCAGCTGTGATGGAAATATTTTGCCAGAATACCCAGTCCAAGTTGCTAGTGCCAGGTGTATGTGTTGGGCAAAGACTGGTTTGGGCTCACCAGTGGTGCCCATCACAGTTGAAGCCAGCAGTGTAATGATTTGCTATCTGGGTTGATTGGTAAATAATGGCCATGTGGGTGAGGCAGCTTATGGAACAAGGAGTCTTGATGCTGAGGAATGTCTGCCACCAGAAAAGGAAAGGAGGGAAGAAACATAAAGAAAAGGAAAATATTAAATGGGGGAGGCGATGGCCGAGTGGGATTATCGTTAGACTATTAATGCAGAAACTTAGCTAATGTTCTGAGAACCCGGGTTCAAATCCCGCCATGGCAGATGGTGGAATTTGAATTCAATAAAAAATTCTGGAATTAAGAATCTATTGATAACCATGAAACCATTGTCGATTGTCGGAAAAGCCCATCTGGTTCACTCATGTCCCTTAGGGAAGGAAATATGCCGTCTGGCCTTCATGTAACTCCAGAGCCACAGCAATGTGGTTAACTCTCAACTGCCCCCTGAAATGGCCTAGCAAGCAAATATCAGCTTTTCAAGAAGGCAACTCACCACCACCTTCTCAAGGGCAACTAGGGATGGGCAATAAATGCTGGCCAGCCACGACTCCCATGACTCAGGAATGAATAAAGAAAAAATTCTCCAGATTAAGTACCTGGCTACTGCAGAATATATAAAAACAACTGCATCTTCTCAAACCTGACTGGCTGCCTATATTACATAGATTCTTACCTTTGGACATGGGGATACACTCATATGTCAAGCTGTGGCATTGCACAACATACATCTCCAACAGTCTTCATGCGTAAATGTCTTCATGTGCCATGAGTTTTCAGTTTTAAAAATACTGATTCCATTATCTATTTATGCTTAAATGGGTTGTTTTGGAAATATCGAGTGCATTCTCTGAGCATAAGCAGAGCTATTTATTATCTGATAATTAGATGACATAGCGTGGTCATAATTAATGATGTGTAGTTGTGATTTGGGTTTTCAGTCCAGTGAGCTCAGCTGTAGTTTGATAATGAGTATTTGTAGCTAATCATTGTCCAAAGTGTGTGACCTCTTTCATTTTTGTGCAGATGGTGTCTTATGATCTGACTTGATGAAACAGATACTTTAGCTTCTACTTTGACATTATCTTTGGCATTGAATATTTTAACAATATAAATTATGCATATATTCTAAAAACAAAACTCATTCTTATTTAACAAATACTTTGCAGTGCAATTTTCTTGCAGCCATCTGGTATAATTAATATAAATTCAAACAATGATCTGTAACATTATGATGCTGTTTCAGAGCTGTTAGTACTGTAATCTCTTTCATACTCATTACCAGACAATGATCCCCTATTAGAATTAAAGGATCATAGAATCCTACAGTGCAGAAGGAGGCTGATCGGCCCATCGAGTCTGCACCGATCACTACCCATCTAGGCCCTATCCCCATAACCCCATGCATTTATCCAAGCTAATCCCTCTGACAGTAGGGCAATTTAGCATGGCCAATCCACCTAACCCGCATATCTTTGGGAAGAAACCAGAGCACCCGGAGAAAACCCATGCAGACACAGGGGGAATGTGCAAATTCCACACAGGCAGTGACCCAAGCCAGGAATTGATCCCGAGCCCCTGGTGCTGTGAGGCAGCAGTGCTTAACACTGTGCCACTGTGCTGCCCCTCAAAGTTCTATACCTTGTGTAACTTCTTGATGAACAGATTACTAATAATTAAACAATGCTTCCGACCTAAATCCAAACAAACAGAGGTGGCATACTTTGTGAAACACAACAGTTAATTAACAGCCTGTTGAGTGTATGATATAAACAATGCACTTCTGCATCAAACTTGGAAGTTTTTACAATGGAACAAACCAATGCTGTAAATCAGAAGAGCCAGCTGCTAATCAGTATAAAATCAACTTGATCCAAGATCAGACATTAATGTCAAGGAAGCCAATAATTCCACCATAATGCTGCAATATTAAAGTGAGGAAAAGAAACAAAACAGTGACATTGTAACATGTCAATCTTGTGCTAAAGTAAATGTTCAGCATTCTTAATATTTTCCAAAATTGAGAATGTTTCTGTTTTCTCTGTTCCTGGCCTTTTAATGTTGAAGTGGCTGGACTTTGTTGGGATAGGGTTCATGAGTTCTGATATCCATGAGTTCCACTTGCCGATTTTCATATCTGAGACTGGAAGGTGATTGCTGAGGTTCATTTAGCCATGGAGGATATCCAGCATCCAGATTCCTTCCCCACCCAGGAAATATGCACATGCACTAGTCAGCAGGAGTCACTGAATAGTGAACAGTGGCGGTAATCCAGTCTGATCTCCCACTAGCTCCCAATGTGAAGTTCATTTGTAACAGCCCAACAGATCATGTAGTTAATGGATTACTGACCCAGTTTGGGATGATGTGGTTGATTGGACCAATGGTTAATTCGTGATCTACTGCAACTTGTTAATCAACGACAATGCCTTACATATGTATATGTATGAGGAATGTCTGGCTAAATTTTGCTGTATTTGCTTACATACATAGACTTTATCTGTCACATTAGGTAGGTTCATAGCTGCTTCATCCACCTAGCCACATTGTCTACTTTGCTATGATCTTGACCAGTGTATATCCAGCTTCATTTTTATCCTGGAGATGGATACTGGGAGTCAGGAGATTTCCCAGCTCGGTCTTTCACCTTGGGAGAAAGTGCCTGTCTTCTTGAAACATATGGGGACCTCAGATTGGTGTAAAGAGAGGTTGAAGATGTCTGCGAGTACCCCCGCCAGCTGATCCGTGCGGGATCTGAGTGCTCATCCAGGTACCCCATTTGGGCCACTCGCTTTTCATGGGTTGATCTTCGAAAAGGCTGCTCTGACATCAGCAATGGTAACCTTGGATACAGTTTTGTCCAAGGCTCCCGGGGTGAAGGGCATGCTCTCGCTGACCTTAAAATGGGCATTGTGCTCATCAGGGAGGGGTGTATTGGTGCCGGAGATTTTACATGCCTTCATCTTGTAGTCTGTCATGTCTTGCAGACCTCGCCATAGGCGGTGGGAGTCCATGTGGCTAGCCTGGGATGCTAGCTTGGTCCGGTACTGTCTTTTGGCATCTTTGATGGATCTCCTTAGATTGTATCTGGCTTTCTTGTATAGGTCACCTGACTTGATCGCCTCGGATCTGGACTTCAGCAAGCAGTAGATATCCCTGTTCATCCATGGTTTCTGGTTGGGGAACATACAGATTTGCTTCTTTGGCACACAGTCTTCTACATACTTACTAATAGGGCGGCATGGTAGCACAGTAGTTAGCACTGCCGCTTCACAGCACTAGGGACCTGGGTTTGATTCCCGGCTTGGGTCATGGAGTTTGCACGTTCTCCCCGTGTCCGTGTGGGTTTCTGCTGGGTGTTCCGGTTTCCTCCCACATTCTGAAAGACTTGCTGGTTAGGTGCATTGGCCCGAACAAGCGCCGGACTGTGGCGACTAGGGGAATTTCACAGTAACTTCATTGCAGTGTTAATGTAACCGTGACTAATAAAAAAGCTTTACTTTTACTTTTTGAAGTCAGTTACTGTAGTGCCATACTCATTCAGTCTGGTTGCAGAGTTTTAACATTTTGAACAGACTACTGATTCTAAGCAGTCTCATAGGAGATCATCCGATTCCTGAGGCCAATATTGCACTACTTTCTTTGATGGATTCTCCCGTTTCAGTTTTTGCTTGTATGTCGGGAGCAGGAGCACAGCCTTGTGGTCTGATTTGCGGTGGGCGGACGATAGAGCGGTACGCATGTTTGTTATTTGTGTAGCAGTGGCCTAAGATGTTTGGGCCTCTGGTGAAACAGGAGATATGGTGGTGGTATCTTAGTAGGTCACTCTTGAGCTTGGCTTGATTGAAGTCCCTGGCCATGATGAACAAGACCTTGGAATGTTTCGCCTCAAGGCTATTTGGTGGTGTGTATTTCGTCCAGCATGGTTGAAATATGCAGTAATGAGGCTTGTCTCTACAAGGCACAAATCAGAAGTGTGATGGAATACTGTTCACTCTGCTGGGTGAACGCAGCTGCAAAAACACTCAAGTAGCTAGACACCATCCAGGACAAAGCAGGCCACTTGATTGGCACCCCATCCACAAATATTCACTCCCTCCACCAAGGAGGCATAGTAGAAGCAGTGTGTACTATCTACAAAATGCACTGCAGGAACTTAGCAAGCTTCCCTGGACTTTGGGTGAGATCTCCACACCCACGACTTCTCCCATCTAGAAGGTCAAGGACAGCAAACATGTGGGAACACCACCACATGGAAATTCCCCTCCAAGCCACTCACCATTCAGACTTGGAACTACATCACCGTTCCTTCACCATTGCTGGGTCAAAATCCTGGAATTCACTTCCTGACAGCACTATGGGTGTACCTACATCACATGGACTGCAGTGGTTCAAGAGAGCAGCTCTCCTTCTCAAGGGCAATTAGGGATGGGCAATAAATGTTGGCCTAGCCAGTGATACCCACATCCCTTGAATGAATTTAAAAAACACTCTGAGTGGCTGTGAACCATGACTCCTTGAAAAGCTGGTCCGATTCCCTGAGAATTGTAGGGGCTGGAAGATGCCTATATCGTGCTGGGAGTGCAGGGTGCAGGTTCGCTAGCTGAATTGCCCCACACCCTTATCCCATGCTGATGAAAGCTGGGAGTGCTGGGAATGGGGCTGGAGATCCTGGAGTCGGGTCCCGGCTACTGTTTTAAAGGCCCACACATTGTCTTTGTCAATAATGTAGACTCGCAACATTAGATTCCCAGCATCAAATCCTGGAGTGTCCCACTCAATGGGCAGAATTTAATGTTGGCAACTGGGGTTGCACTCTTGGCGAGATGATGGGAACCCCACATTCCTTTCTCAAGGAGGCACAGTACTATTTAAATGCAGTTAAGCATTTATTTACCTGGACAAGTAGGGACTCCTGCTCACTAAAGTCAGATAGAATCATGACCCAGAGATCTGCCAACCTATCAGAGGCCGGCAGATCTCCAGTGCTACCTGGAGCGGTGGCTGCTGAGGTAATGCACTGAGACCTTCGCCAGGAATCAACGCTGGATTCCTGGAGACAGATACATGTGGATGGGATGAGGTTGCAGAGAAGGAGTCCTGGCAAGTGTGGAAGTGGATCAGATCAAAGGTGGGGTCCTTAAGCACCCCTCATTCCTGATGCCAGGTCCCTTGTTTGGGCACTTAGTGCTTGTGGCTCCCCCAGAATGAGACCACAGGTAAATCCGATTGCTTTGATAACTTACTTCAGCAGGTGCAGGAGACCCATGCTGGTGCTACTAAATCCTCCTTGGCCCAGGGATAATTCCTTTCAAGTGCCTCCATAATGAACCTAAATTGACATCCTGTTACCTGTCGGGGGGGGGATTCCTGCAGCTAGCTCACCGGCAACCCCTCCCCCCCCCCCCCCCCCCCCCCCCCCCCCAACCCCCGTCCTACCTCCCATGCAATGCAGGATAGCTATTCCACTGCTGGAAGTTGGATGCAGGGATCCCTGCCCGATTCCCATGGCCCACCCGCAATCTTGCCCACTCCAGCGGATCCTCTATATTCTGCCCCACATTTCCACATTCCCTACAGGCAGCTGTTCTGCTTTTCCTTCTTTACACAATTCCAATTCCTTATCGATTGATTCTGCCTCCAGATAGGGAAACAATAAAAAATTGTGTATGCAATGCAAACTAAGTTGCCACTGCTTTTAGTTTTAGTTGCCGCCTTTTTTGAGGAACTTTGTCAAAGTGTTTATGGGAATAAAACTATAATGCTTCACATGGCTTTGCAGTATCGACTGGCGATCTTCAGACATCACCTTTCTCTTTTAAAGTCACATTGGCTATTATTTAATAGATTATTCCCACACAATCATTCCTCAAGTTTGTTCCTGTTGTCTAATTCCATTATTTTACTGGTTGATGATAATGGACTGCTCGGTCTATAATTGCATGGATTAGATAAATTAGATTGAAAGGTAATTTATTGAAAGAAAATAATGTGTGTTACAAATAGTTGAAAAATATCTAGGAATAGGAAAAGGCCACCGGGCCTAATATATCCTTCCTCTTTCATCAAGCAATCTCACATTCTTTTGAATCCATTTATACTCCCAGTTCAGTGACTTTCCTTGGTATCCTCCCCTTTCAATTTAAAAGCTCCATTGATATATGTCTAAATTCCTAACGTTCACTCTTTTGTCCCCTGGTGTTTGAACTGTTTATCATATTGAACAATTTGCCTAGATCAATGTTGCCATTTTCTTTATCTGACAATACTAGGTTACTGCAGTATTGACCTATCTTCTAACTGGTGAGCACAGTGTAGCAATGCTCCTGGTGCACTAACTCAGAATCTCATCTGCTTCTTAAACTTGTCTCCTCAATTGGCCTCTTTGTGATTGATCTTGTGGTCTCAATATAAGCCTGAAGTCCATTTGATCTGCTTTGTGGTTAGATACAAACCATTTGATCTTTTCTGTGGTTAGTTGCAGAAGTAGAGTTCAAATTTGTGCATTCTTAAAAGCAAAAAGTAGTGATGAGATACGATAATAATAAAGAGGTAAGTGAGTTTGTCCCTTTTCAGTGGTTGACTTCAGCATTTGATGGCCTTTACCACTTCCTCCAATGTATCTGATTTGGTCATTGTTTGCTAACGAATGCACTATCCACTTTTTCATGTTCCACTTATGCAAATTAATAGAAGTATATTAGGAATTTAATTTTTTGTTTTTCTCTGCATTAAGCAGCTAGTTTTATCCTATTTGCTTTTAAATATGTTTACACAGTAAAGTATGGTAAGTGTAAAAATTTGCAGCATGTCCCATGCTACTGAATCACTTGGTATAGAATTGGATCTTTGTGCTAGTAATTTGCTTATAGAGTGAGCTTCTGATTTCAAACTCTTGGAGCAATTACCCAAAGGATTTCAGGCATTTTCCCACAGGAGGTAGGAGGAACTACAGATCCATGGGAAAAACTAACGATCCCATTGTTTAATTAGAACTCTTTTCACATAACCCTTGGATTGTGCTATTCCTTACTGGACAGGAAGTTAAGACTAAGCATCAGGTCTTATGGCATCCCAAGCTTGTTGGATAATGGACAGAAGCTGAAGTTAACATGGAAAGGCTGTTGTACAGAGAGGCATTGGAATGTGAAAAACCCTCCAGATCTATCTATGACTTATCTGGGAAAAGAAATGGCTGTCATTGCTCCATGAACTTGCTAACATGCCAAGTGACTCTTCTTAATTCCAGGTCAGCCATGATGAAGTGCCTGCCAACTGGTTCAAGTTGAAATGCTTAACAAGTCAACTGGTCCAAATCAATGTCTGCTGACGGAATACCGCGACCAACTGGGCAAGTGGAAAATCCCAACCCAGTTTCCAGCTATAATCACCGCTTGCCTTGGCTGGACCCAGTCAAAACCAGTTGAAACCTTTCACTCTTGGTTCAGACCAATTAAGACTGGTTGATATTTTCAATTGATTTTGCCAGGCTGCACAATGCACTGTGGATAGATATCATCACACACATACATAGCTGCAGCCAATCTTGCTCATGAATGTCATTCTTCAGGTGTACAGATTAAAAATATACGGGGCAATTCTCCAATAAACTGGAGTAACTCCTGTGGATTTTTTCAATGTGATTTTCAGAGTGAACCTCCCACACTCTGAGCAATGCAGAGTGCCCTAGCATAATTCACTCTAAAAATCATTGCATGGGGCCTATTCCCGCTGGAGAGGCTGGCAGCAAAACAGAGATTGGCAATGGCCCCGCACTACTGGCCTCACAATCGCTGGCCAGCCCCATGACTCTGCATCGCTGCCCCTCCAACACCCCCACCCCCTGATTGCTGGCTTCCTGGACCTGTCTGGGCAAGTTCTGACCCACCCGCACTTGCACTCGATTGGCTTGGCTTCCCACCCTGCCTCTCCATAGGGTCTGGCCTGATCACGTGGCCCTCAGGTGTCACCCCTTTAAAAGGGACCACTCTACCACACAAGTATGGGGCGGCACGGTTGCACAGTTGTTAGCACTGCTGGTTCACAGCGGCAAGGACCCGGGTTCGATTCCTGGCTTGGGTCACTGTGTGGAGTTTGCGCGTTCTTCCTATGTCTGCGCGGGTTTCCTCTGGTTGCTCCGGTTTCCTCCCACAGTCTGAAAGACATGCTGGTTACGTGCATTGACCCAAATAGGCTTTGGACTATGGTGATTAGGGGAATTTCACAGTAACTTCATTGGAGTGTTAATGTAAGCCTTACTTGTGACTAATAAATAAACTTTAACTTTAAGCAATAAGCTTGACTCCAGATCGTCACAGTTAACCTATGAGAAGGACGCAATATGTGACGAAGCAGTGGTGTTTGTTGGCAAATCTCTATAACATGGCTTTTAAATTGATCTGCTTACAGTTTGCCAATGATAAAGTTAGTGTTGAGCACATGTTAAGTGTGTTCTGAATGCTCGAGCAGACAGGGTCTCAGTGGTAATGGGATGAAATACATCAAATGGAAAAACGTCTTTCCTGATGCAGTGGCTCCATTGGGGCATATTGTGAGAATGACGGGGCAGAGAAGGAGCTTTCGCATCAGTACACCACACTGCAAGTCTTTTTCAAGCGCATTTCTGCTTGGAAGGTAGCCTGATTGACAGGCTAGGCTCCCTGTTGCGCAAGGAACACTTGGGGGAGGGGGGGAGGTGGGGTGGGAGGGGGGGAGGTGGGGTGGGAGGGGGGGTAGTGATTGTGGTGAGGCTTGAAGGCAGCCTCACTATAATAACTCAACAGCTAATCCTCCCCCGGGGAGTGGTTGGCTGCCAGCCAGCTCCCCCGACATTCCCTCCCTTTCCTCCATTAAAACCAGAAATATTCCCTTGGAGGTGGGCTTGAGATGTTCAAAATGTTGACATCTCACCTGACTTCAAACGCCCCATTTCACGGGGTAAAACCCACCCCCCCTTACCTCCCCTCAACTTTATTTCCACAACATGCAGTGCAGTTGCTTTCAAAAACCTCTCCTTCTTTCAGGCAGTTAAACAATTAACAAGAAACCGCAACAGAATACATTGATACTTAGTCTTCAAATTGTTCTACTTAGTCAACTCTGGAGAGCATCTTAATGCAATTAGAATGGTAAAATCAATCTGTGCTGTTCACAATTTGAATTTAACAAAGAGGTCATTGATGCATTAAACAGTGTTTAGCACTTGCATAACAAGATGCAGTATTGAGTGTGTCAAAGCAAGGTTTTAAAATGCTGAGAAGGAGGAGTTGTCAGGCATTGTACTGGTCTTCAGAAACCTATTAATTTTCTTGGCATGCCATAAAGCACAGACTTAGTGTTTTCAGTCTTGACACATATAGACTGACATTCACTGAGGAATAGATTCTTGGGCTGATTCCAACATCAAGCCAAAGAGTTGCTTGTTCTCCTGGGCACTCTGGTGCTGGCTGAATGAAAAGCCAACCCCACTGAATTCTGAGTGGTCAGCTCATTGGGGAAAAAAAAACTCAGCTGTGTGTTTCTTCCATGTGTGAGGGACATTATTACATGTGGACGTACAGAATCAAGGGAGCCAAGTTTTGTAAAGTTCTGTTCCACTTTTAAAACAGGCAGCTTTTTGTTGGAGATTTAGTTCAGGAACGCAGTTGGAGAAACTCCCAGAATTGCTTTCTCCACAAAAGAACTTGGAGGTTTTTTTGAAGGTGATGGCCCTTCTCATTTCTCTGAGAAATTAAGCCAATATAAAGTAAGCAGAGGTTACGAAATGGGTAAATACTACCTCCTCAATGAGCTGCTCAAGGGAATGAATGAGTCGTAATCTCTTCCAACTTCGGGAAGATCAAAGGAATTGTTTTTGGGCTCCAATCCCTTTCCTCTGATTTCATTTGTCTGTTGAGTCTGTGGAAAGTGTTGGCTATATGTCCAACCTGGAATTGAGCTTCAATATCATTTCCAATCCATCATCAAAATCACTTATTTCATCTCCACATCAGCTCCTCTGCTGCTGAAACCCAATCCATGGTTTTGTTAGCCTCCAGGGTCAAGAGTCCAAAAACACACAGCCTCCCTTAGGCACCACCATAGGAATGATGGAAAGAGTTCCTGTTCAGAAAAAACACCCGGGTTTGGCTCATATTCACTGTGCCTGAAATATCCTGGCCTGCTCACCATCAAGCATCTTGCATTCCATGTTCAGTTGACATTGACAGATAAACATTGGAACCGAATGATCACTTAATTTGAAACAAAAACAGAAAATGCTGGAAAAACTCAGCAGATCTGACAGCATCTGTGGTGAGAGAATAGGTGTAGACATGTTGTACCTCATTCTTAGGAAGAGACATCCCTACGTATCGGAATGATGAAGTCCTCTTCTTTCACATGCACACCTTTACAAGTGATTCTACTTTGTTCTTGAGTTACACTTTTTCCCTTGTGCTGGACACAAGAACCCAAAGATGTTTTATCAATACATAAGAGTAAGAGGATAACTAACAAAAGTATAGGGCCCACAAACGACTGCAAGGGTAACCTATGTGTGGAGGAGGGAGATGTGAGTATGGTTCTTAATGAATACTTTGCATTTGCCTTCACAAAAGAGGGGGACGATGTAGAGTTAACGAGGAGGAGTGTGAAGTATTGGATATGATAAACATAGGGAGAGAGAAAGTATTAAGGGGTTAGCATTCTTGAAAGTTGATAAATCACCAGAGCCGGATGAAATGCACCACATGCTGTTGTAAAAAGCCAGAGAGGAAATAGCAGAATTTCTAAATAGCATTTTTCACTGGATACAGTTGTGATGCTGGAGGATTGGAGGTCTGCCAATGTTTAAAAAGAGAGTAAGGGATGGACTGAATAATTACAGGCCAGTCAGTCTAACCTCGGTAGTGGGCAAGTTATTGGAAGCAATTCTGAGAGACAGGATGAATTGTCACTTAGAAAGGCACGATTTAATCAATGATAGCATAGATTTGTTATGGGAAGATCGTGTCTGACTCACTTGATGGAATTTTTTGAGGAAATAATAAGGAAGATTGATGAGGATACTGCTGTATCTTCATCAATTCTCCTTGTCATTTCCTCAAAAAACTGCTGTAGATGTGGTCTACGTTTTAGCATGGCTTTTGTCAAGGTCCCATGTGGCAAACTGGTTTAGAAAATAAAAGCCTATGGGATCTAGGGAAATGGAGCAAGCTGTATACAAAATTGGCTCAATGGCAGGAAATAAAGGGTAGTTGTTGACTGGTGATGTTGCGACTGGAAGGCTGTTTCCAATGGCATTCTATTGGGCACAGTACTGGGTCCACTGTATTATTTTTGGCAGAGATTAATGTTTTGGATGTAAATGTAGGAGGAATGATCATGATGTTTTCAGATGTTACAAAAATTGGCCATGTGATTTATTGTAAGGAACGCAACTTTAGTCTGCAGGGAAATATCAAAGGGCTGGTCAGAAAAGTGGCAAATGGAATTCAGCGCAGAGAAGTTTGAGGTGATGCATTTGGGGAGATCAGACAAGGCAAGGGAATGCACAATAAGTGGGATGATACAGCAAACCACCCTCCCTGTTAGATATCAAGCAGTCACCTCGTGCCAAGACTTCTTTGCCAACAGAAACATCCCCTTTTGCCTTTCACCAAGATGTCAGCCTCCGCAAGAAGTCCTTTATGAAGCAAAACTCCTTCATCAGCTACCAAGAAGTCAGCTATTGCTAAGATCAATCAATTGAACACTACCACCAGATTAGGATGAAATCAGGGTTGTAATGTTAATTTTATGTAGAACATTGATTGGACAACACATGGTGCATTATGTGTTGTTCTCTATTATTTATTACAAAATGAATAAACATTGAGTAAAGCTCTGAAAACATTTACATTGATGTTACCCAGAATTGAGAGCATGCAATTGTTTGAAAAGAATGAGGAGGCTGTTGTTTTTGTTTCTAGAATAGAGATGAAGAAAAGACCTGATGCAAGTCTTTAGAATTTAGTTTATTTATTAGTGTCACAAGTAGGCTTACATTAACACTGCAATGAAGTTACTGTGAAAATCCCCAGTCGCCACACTTCAGCACCTGTTCGGGTATATTGAGGGAGAATTTAGCATGGCCAATGCACCGAGCCAACATGTCTTTCGGACTGTGGGAGGAAACCAGAGCACCTGGAAACAACCCACGCAGAATGGGAAGAATGTGCAGACTCCGTGCAGACTCCACACAGACAAGCTGGGAATCAGACCCGAGTCCCTGGCGCTGTGAGGCAGCTGTGTTAACCACTGTGCCACTGTGAATTTTAAAGGGATTTGATCGAAAGGATGTTTGATAGAGGGGAAATTGAGCAAGGTAGCATTAATATAAGACAGCCGCTATCTGATCAAAGAAAAAACATAGGAGGAATTTCTTTATTGAGAGTAATGATTATGCATAATATCTATGAAGAGCTGTCAGTGAGTAAATTCATATTGATCATTAATGAAAACATTGGATTATCTCTCTGAAAATATACTGAAATACCTTGTGATGCAACATCCACGGACCTCCAGAAAAGTTTTGATAAGCGTTTTGCACAAGATATGCGACAAGGAATAGGAACCCGATGTGAGTAAGGATTTGAATGCAGGAGAGAATGTAGCAGGTACTTTGTAGAAAACTGATGATGTGGGTGGGGAGAGTGGTGTGTGAATTTAAGTGACCTAAGTGCATCAGGGATCACTGTTGAAGCCATTACTTATTTCTCATTTACAGAATAGCCTGGATTCAGAGGTGATCTGCAGGACGGTTAGCTGTGTAGCTAACACTAATAGCCTGTTGCATCATAAGGCATTTCAACACTCTTACAATCCCAGTAAATGGAAAGTTTCCAGAATAGAACCCTGGCTTAAAAGTTCATTAAGAAGTCTCACAACACCAGGTTAAAGTAGACCTGGTGTTGTGAGACTTCTTACTGTGCTTACCCCAGTCCAACGCCGGCATCTCCACATTAAAAGTTCATGGCCAGGATTCTCACAAAAAAATTCTAGGTCCCCAATTTGCATGAAAACGGGAGTAATTCCTGCCAATTATTTTGGCGTGACATTCAAATTGAATCTCCCACGCTCTGAGCACTGCAGAGTGCCTCAGCAGGATACCCTCTGAATTCTATTCCTGCTGGAGAGGTTGGTAGCATAACGCCGAGCGGGCCTCGGTGCATGTACACTGGCCCCGCATTGCCAGCCTCCCGATCACTGGCCAGCTCTGTAACTGCCCCCCCCCTACGCCCCGCAACCCCCCCACCCCCGATTGCTGGCCTCCCGGATCTCTCTGGGCCAGCCCCAATGTTCCCTCCGGCCAGCACGAATCTTCCAACCCCCTCCCCCACCCGGATGGCCAGCCCCAATCTCCTCTTCCCTCCCTCTGCCCGCGATCCTCTGGCAGAGTGGCAGTCGGTCTCCCCCAACACCCCAATTGGTCCCAGTAGGCCTGGCTCCTTCAATAGACCCCGTCCCCTTTGGCCCCACACCCTTGGCACTGCCCAATGCCCAGTGGGAAGTGACAAGGTGTTCCTTGGGCAGCGCCAGTTTGCCCCTTGGGCAGTGCTGGGGGCCAGGCTGGCACTGTCCAGGGGGGACCCCCCCTTACCCCTGATTTCCTGGGGGGGCCTCAATGGCCTCTCTTCACTCCAGCAGGGTTGGCCACCTATTCCCCATTTGTGGGGACCTGTTGTAAACCCCGCAGGAGCGAACCACTTCTGGCGGGGAGGGGAGATGCTAGCAGCCCCGGAGACTTCAGTCCCAGGCCCACAACTGAAATGGAAATGCTTATTTCCATATTGTTCCATGCCAATTTCTGGTGTGGAGCTGATTATGTCAGAAATCTTGGAAGCGTAGACGCACGGACGTGGCCGTGGCACCCAGCGAGAAGCCTGCGAAACGGCCTCCGCTAGAGCAGCACAGTGGGTTGGGAAAATCACCCCCCATAGTTTTTACTTTTTAAAAATAAAATATGGAGGAACAGAATCACATGACTGCTAATTAATTGTATCAAAAAGAAAAATGCATGTATTAAATATGAAAAAATTGGATTATGATACAATACTCTAACTCCATCCTTAATTTAAATACACACAGATTATAAGATTTGCACAGATAACAAAGTACACCTTACACTACAACAGTCTCATTAACACAAAGTCCCTTTAAGCACATACATTGGCCACAGTCAAATACACACACTGTGCCCTGAACACAAATTGGTGTCTATGGATTTCTCCTCAGAATCCTCCCAGATGTGCGAGTTTCCAAATACCACTCCCAAAACATGCTTCGGAATCTTCTTTCACAATAATGCTTTCTATCAGTGGTATGCATTCTGAAATCCAGTCTAGGTTTTCCAAATGAATCTTTTAAACAAAGCTTCTGTTCCACATTTAACTGCAAAACCAGTATCCAGGTTTTAAACTACCCCCTTTAGGATTTCTTTGTCTTGACTGTTGTACAAACTGTTCACAATTTCTTTAAGTTTTGATTCCCAGATCCTATTAAAATGGTATCAACCTTTTGATTTACCTCTGACATCTGCTTTCCTGTTTTAGATCTGGTTTCTGCAATTGTCTCAGAACACTTTGTTCACTCTTCCTTGAATTCTTCTAAACAATATCTTGGTCTCTGTCCCCTTAAATTCAATTGTCTTAAGACATTTTTTCTGTCCCAGTCCCCGTTTACCTGTACTGTAACTGGTTCTTTGGGAAGCCTGCCTGTTTGCAGTTCCTGTCCTGTCCAGTATTTTTCCAGGAAGGAAATTATCCAGTAACTGAGCTGTTGGACTTTAACCTGGTGTTGTTCGACTCCTTACTGTGTTTACCTCAGTCCAACGCCGGCATCTCCACATCAGTATTTTTCCAGGCAGAGTTGAGAGATGTTCACTCCCTGGTGTCTTTCTTCAACTGCAATATATCGAGCTAAAATTAAAACTTTAAAACTTTTCTACTTTACAAGGTGTGGTGAACCATAGATGGTTACCACTATGGGTACTGAACCATAGATGGTTAGCACTATGGGTACTTGTACATATGTTACTGTTGTCACTGTTGGGGTTAGGGTTGGGGTGTTCTACCTGTTGGTATTGTTCTGTGGTACACTCCGGTTGGCTCCGCCTACCTGTAGGAGTATAAAGGTCACTGCACTGCCTGGTGACCCTTTAGTCTGGGATTGTATTGTTAAGCAGTATGCTCCATTCTTGTTACTAATAAAAGCCTTTATTTCCCGGGTACGATCCAGCCTCCCGAGTGATTTAATCGCGCATCACAAGGCACCCCAGTTGCTAAGCAACCACTGCTAGTTCACTGACTCTTCACACTGTAACCCTCTCTAAGCACAATAGAATCACAGCTGGAACTTAACCAAACCCCACACATACAGACACCTTTGTCCAGCATGTAGCTAACTCTCGGCTTTACCCTTCCAGGCACAGAAACATTAAATTATACCCACTTAAATATCTTATTTCTACTGTTTATGAATACAAATATAAATTCCTGAAAACTACCTTTGTTTTCTGAACAACACACACTTCAGATGTTATTTTCTAATAAAATGTCAATGGAATTGGTTAAGCTGGATTTCCTCTCATGAGATGATATTTCCAGAGAGGTAATCCAAGTTTTTCATCAGCGATCAAATCCATTATTTTGGCAGGTCTTTGTTTCAGATTAATGGGCTGGGGTTTTTAATGATGGTCTTTTAAAAACAGGTACACGTTGGCTTTTTTCCAATCCAACAGGAACTCCTCTGATTTCCTTTTGATGGCTAATAGCCTTTCATAGATATTATCCATAATCACACTTTGTGCCTTCTGATATATACCTGTGTCCCTGTGATATATTGGTGTTAAGGATGTTTAGCATCTCTTTGTAGGAGATTAAAGCTGCATTCACTTTATAGCCTGTGCCTTGGGAGGGTTAGTTAACTGAGCTGCTCTGCCAGATTCAATTTTGTCATAAACTTACCGAGGCCAGTCTTCCGTCACCAATCACCCTTTATTTACAATGTGATTAAAATGCCATTCAGCGGTAGAGTGTAGATCAGCGCTGAGTCTATCGACTGCCAGCCTGAATGGAGCCAGCTGGTTTTAAAACCCCCTCTGCTCCTTCCCTGTTTGGCAATTCTCCACTGCCCTAATAGGGGAACTCGTATTCTACGAGGCCCACGGGGAGATCTATTGACGTTCCTCTCCATGGCCATTATAACAAAGTTTATAATGTACCGTTAGCTTCTCGTAACTTGTTGTATGGTGAAGGTCAAACATACCCTTGAGCACTGGGCTGGCTAGGGTGTTCTGGTCCCTTGCATGGAGTGATGCTGTCATGATATGTGAAATGGTCTTTCCTGCGGCTTGCTTGCTGACCCTCTGCTCACTGCTCCCCTCCTGCTTGTTGCCTCTCCATCTCACTGACCCTTCCATTCACCTCTACTGCATGATAATCTTAACCATTGTTCCTTCTGGTGGCAGTCTGAAACCCAGCGGGCAAAATGGGATTCTTTGCCACTGGTTTAAAGAACATTTGGTAGCTTCATATTGCGTGACAATAGAAGACCTGGATATTAGTCACCAACAGCTGAAGAGCAATATTGAAGTGGCTAATGTCTAAAACTTCCTCTGTGGTGTAGCATGCTACTAATGTTGGCCCTAGCGAATACTTCCAGGAAGTAATTATTTAGTTGAATTATATTTAGTTTATCCTCTATTTCAACCTCATTAATATCCTTGGGGGTTCTCAATTCTATTTTGACAACCCTCCTGCTGTTCTAATATTAGAAGAATCTTTTGCTATTGCACCTGGCTTCTACAGCTGTTCCTACTCTCCCACCTCCTCTCTCAGATAACACAGAAACATGAATGTGGGTTGAACACTAATTATGCTTCTCAATTTACACTTTTCAATACTAATTCATAAATTTCAAATTTATGAAGTAAATATTTAGTTTGCTTTGTAGTTTATGTTGAATTATTTGTGATGATATTAAATTTGTTCCCTCCACTTACTATTTCTCGCAATTTACCCAACAATAGTCCTTCATGCTCAACAGGCCGTTTGTTCAGGCTACATTTTTTATTTTTCAACTCTAATTGTAAACACTCTCTTTATTAGTGAGGTTGTTCCTGGAGCCTGAAGCTACATTAGCATTTGTCTTTCCTGAGACTTGCTCGCTGACACTGCTGCTCACTGCTTCCCTCCAACTTGATGTCTCTCTATCTTGCTGACCTTCCCACTCACCACTCAGGGTAAGGGGTCACCCATTTAGGACTGAGATGAGGAAACAATTCTTAAACTTTGTAAATCTTTGGTATTCTCTACCCCAGAGGGCCCAGTCAATCACACATTAGCGCTTGTCTTTCAGTCAATCTCAAGAGAGGCGTTGTCTTACAGTCAATCACACATTAGCGCTTGTCTTTCAGTCAATCTCAAGAGAGGCGTTGTCTTACAGTCAATCACACATTAGCGCTTGTCTTACAGACAATCACATGTTAGCGCTTGTCTTTCCTGATGCTTGTTCACTGACCCTCCTGCTCACTGCTTCCCTCCAACTTGATGTCTCTATATCTTCCTGACCTTCCCACTCACCGCTACCCTCCCTGACTCTCCACATCCTTCCTGCTTGCTGTTTGCCTCTGGCTCCCTGTCTTTACATTCACTGCTTCTGGTGAGTGGGAGGGAGGTGGCGAGAGGGAGGGGCAGGGAACGACATGGCAAATGGGAGGAAGGGCGAGGGCAAGGTGGTGACTGGGAGTGTTGGAGAAGGAAGGCGGTGAGCAGGAGAAACAGTGCGCTGAAGGGTTGGGGAGGGAATTAGCAAGTGGGAATGTTGGTGAGCAGAAGGGAAGCAACGAACGGGAGAGATAAGGTGAGAGGGGGCGTTGGGCAGCTAAGTGTCTAGTGGGCAGGAGGTGAGAGGGAGAGGCATCAAGAGTGAGGGTCAGGGAGCATAGCACTGAGCGGGCAGAAGGCAAGGGGAAGAGGCAAGTGGGAAATGCGGCAGGTAGAGGTTGTGGCAAGCCGGGCAGAGAAGTGATGCATGGGAAGAAGTGATAGGCTGGAGGCAGGAAGTGGCGAGCATTAAATATGTTGAAAGAATTTCAGAGTTAAGAATTAGTTAAGATTTTTCGGCCAGTTCATTCCACTGATCTGTTCATTCTGGTTTTGTAGAATTATTAAACAAAGATTGATCCAAATGACAATTGACACATTAAAAATGGAAGGGCATTTCCAGAAGTTTGTGAAAGGGTTTGGATGCCAAGCTCAGATCTCCAAATAATAATGCAAAGGTTCTTGTGAGGAAGTCTCACAGGATATAGAGAACCTATACGACCTCTTCCTCAATTCACTTCTTTATGCATTTTGAGAGAGTAAAATAGTGAATCAGTTTATTCCTTCACAAATCATAGATTTTTAATTGATAAAAAAACTGTAGGTGGAATAAATGCTATTACTTCGCATAAACTATTCAGCCATCCATCTTCCTGCTGGGTTTCAATCTCCCTCCACCACAATTCTCTCTTTCCCCCTTCAATATTCACTTAATTTACAGGGACATTTTGTGTGTATTTGTGTGCTCCCACTGCACATACATTTGGTTGGGAGAGAGCACAAAAACTTGGACAGGAGCCCACCCCACCACCTTCCCAACCACCCCGAGCTCACTCCCATAATACGGAGGTGGGCAGGCACCAAAATTGGCAATCCACCTGGGTCAATTGGGCTTGTTAACAAGTCAATTGATTCTGCGAATACACTACCCATGCCATAATGCGGTTGGCATGGGTACTCAGATGGGAGTGGGCAGGCCACGTTTATAAAAAGAGGTGGGATGGAAGGCAGTTACTATCTTGGCCCTTTGAGGCTGGGGGTGCAGCCCTCCTAAGATAGTGTTCTGTTTCTTCTGACTTGCCTGTTCCATAGAACTCACCATTCCCATGCACCTGCCTCCCTCGCTATCCAAGATGCCGAACCTCCCTGGCTCCAGGATCAATGGGCCTTCTTGTTTCTGGTTGCAGTCCTAGCAGTGTCCACTAGACCATTCATGGTGCTGCTTGGGACCGGTGGAACAGCTGGCCAGTAGCTCCCGAAGGCAGGCCTCTCTCCCCAGTGAGAGGCAGTAGTCGTACTCTGCTCCAAATCAGCCCACTCACAATACGTTACCGGGCAGGCTGGTGTGGGGCGTGCGAGCTCCAAGCCGACTTTGCTTCTGGGGAGGTATGACCCATCCAACCCCTCCCTCATAATATTCTGCCCTGTGTCTTTCTGACCTTCAGCCTCCAGGTCATGAGAGCGAACCTTTCCCTAAATTCACAGAGACATTTTACCTCCGCCTAATTATGTTTGTTGATGTGAAGAAATTAGTGAACTATTTTCCACACTATTCAGAACAGTTCTCAGAGAACACTCAGTAAGCTGAAAAAATTAAACTTGTCTTTTCCATGTTATCTATCAATTCAAAAGACTTAGCTCTTTCTATTTTGAACTTGTCAAACTGAAACAAAGGATCTGTGTCTTGAGCCATCGCTACCAATTCAACTTCTCTTCTGTCAAAAGGTTAAAATACAAACTATGATATAAAAACAGGCAGACTCTCTCTCTCTCTCTCACAGTGGAGTGGTTCCCAAGAGGTTGTGAATTCAAATCCACACATTACCATGATATTAGTGGACATAATTTCTGCACATCGATGAAAAAAAAGTAGAGGAAACGTTGGTGACAGCTCTTGATAGCATGTTTAAAGATGGACTAAATTAATTTTACCTGTTTATAGTTCTGTAGGCGGGCATAAATTTTGTGGGTATTAGGATTAGAATATTTCTTAAACTATAACTCGATAAATGAAGCAAAACAGGACAGCATTCAGCCAGAAAGGTGTGAGTAAGGCAAGCAGACATCTTTTAAACACAGAAACCAGGTTGACAAAGACTCAGGAACTCGCATCAATATGCTATTCAGAAAATACCATGAGACCTGGAAAACTTCCTGACATCCCATCAAACACCCATTGTCCAAAGGAATTCAGAGACATAAAGCAATTATCACACTCTTAAACCAAACTTTACATATTAAAACTCTAGACCAGAAAACCCATTAACGGGATAACTATAAAAGAAAACCATTTACACATCAAACTCCACACCCACAAACCTATTGAAACAGGATGATTATATCAGGAAACCACTCACAAACCATTTACATATCAAAACAGATCGTTACTATAACTGTACTCCGTTTTGGCAGGCAAGCAGAGTACTTTTCGGGACTGTCTTGTCTGTGTCCTGATTGTACCTCCGTCGACGTAAAACACTATAATAAACTGTGCTGCTATCAATCTTGGCTCTGGGTGCGAGTGGTGTGGTATCTGTTCACTCGCGCTAACAATTGGGGGCTCGTCCGGGATCGTGACCGCCGCTGGAACATCGCCTCTCAAACACTGGGTGAGTATCTTTACTCATTTAAAGTCCGCGGGAATTCCCAGTGCCAGCGGTGTTCCACGGCTGCCGCGATCTGAACTTGTGAACAGAGCCCGATCGAGAGCTGCACAGCGGGGTAGGTTCTTCTTTGGGCGGGTGAGCGGGGTCGCGAATTGTAATTGATTGTGTACTGTTGCATTCCGCGTATCCCTGACAGCGGACCCGACCAGACATTAGCTGACCCAAAAGGTACCTAAGGAAGACAAGGGTTAAGTGGCCGGGAGGCCGGGAGGACGTCCAGGGTTAGGGCCAATGAACGCGGACTCACGAAGTTCGGTTTAAGTCCAGGCGCTGCAAGTCGGGTAGGACCTCTGCAGGCGCGAAAGTCTGGGCCACTGGAAACAGATCCGCGAGGAGTCTGCTACATGTCCGGGCGCTACTAAGTCTGGAGCCTCTGTGAGTGCTTCGGGCACTACAAGCAGGAGACCTCTGGTAGCGCGAAAGAACGGCTACACGCCGGGGGAACTCCTACCTGCGGTCAATCCCACGCTTGTCCGCACCCAGGTCAGGGTGATTCCCGGGGAGATAGGGAAACGGCGAGCCTCTGTGGATTGATTTAGCGGTAGGATTTGGTCAGGAAAGAGTGGCCCCCGGCCCCTGTAGTCGTGGTCAGAGCCCCCCCTGTCTCTGTGAGCGGTGATCTCCCCGTTACATGCAGGACGGGCTCTGCGTGTTACTGCTGAAGGTTTAAAGGTACTGACAGTGGAAACACCAAACCAGGAACCCCAGGGATACCTACACAAGTATCTGTGGGAAGCACCAAACCAGGATTAGTACACCACTGATCTTAGCTAAGAGATTCGACATGGATAGCATTGAGACCATTTTTGAATGGGGGCCGGAAGGGTCCCTCACCCGCTATCTAGCAGATAAAAACAAGAACCTAATTAAAAGCATGATTAAAACAGGGGGGAGTCCCCCGGTAACCACCGATCCCCCAAACGCCAAAGCAGCACCTCTTAAGATCGAATGTATCCCAGGGGGACAAGGGAGAGACGGGCGAGGAAGGCAGGCCCAAATTAAAATGACTTATGTGTCACTCTCGCCAGGGGGCACTATGAAATTACTAGAAAAGCTCCCAACCCTGCAGCCCAGGCACAGTAACGTAATTTTTTGGCAAAAGATGAAAGGGATGCAACTGTGCCACAACTTACACAACCGAGATATAGCAGGGTTAGTAAGAGCCAAGATGCCCGAGAATCACTGGGCTCGGCTCCGGGCAGAACACCAGAATGGGACTTGGTGTGCAGACCTAGACGGGAGCCGCCGGGAGCAGGAACAGGCTCTGACAGGCTTTAAAAACGATATCATCCTGACCATGGGGGAGGTCCCCGTGAGTTGGAGTGTAATAGTAGGAGTAACGCAGAAAAAGGAGGAAGGGGCTCAGGAATACGGGCGACGAAAATTCGATGCCTTTGTAGCCCACGGAGGAATGCCAGATGCAGATAGACAGAACCCGGCATTCCTCCGGTTATATAGGGATGGGCTGAGCCCAGCACACCAAGCTATCCTAAAGACAGGATTGGTAAACTTTAACACCTTCAATGAATTAGAAAACTGGGCTGTCACTGTAGACAACCAGCAAAGGAAAACACAGGGCGCCAGAGTAGGGATATCAGCGGTAGGAACTGAAGGAGGAAATTGCTACAGGTGCGGGGAATTAGGCCATTTCAAAAGGGAATGCCGAGCTATGATCCCGCACCCTCCTAATACATGTAATAAGTGCGGCAGAATCGGACACACCGAATCTACCTGCAAAGACAGAAGGATCCCAAGGAGAGAGAGAGCGCCCCCGAAGAGACTGGAGAAAACCCCGGCAAGCGCCCCAGATATAAGGGAGAATGAGGTGGTTTCGGACCCAGCGCACCTCAGCGACCAGCTTATACAAACCTTGGCGGCACAAAAATTTGCATGAGTGGCATCGGCCCCCGCCCCGGGAACGGACCCCCGTATCTGGGTGAATGCATCGTTAGGGGGCCGGCGATGCAAAATATTAATAGATACGGGGGCTTCGATATCCCTCACCAACATGGCACTACCCACCACCCACCGTTCCATAGTAGTAGTAGGAATAGGGGGGGATAGGACTATAGCATATCAGAGCGAAGCAGTGTTACTTGAGGTAGAGGGGATCATACTCCCCGTACACTTCTGGGTGGGCCCAAATGAAGAAGGGACAATTTTGGGAATAGACCTCCTGGGAGAGTTAGGAGCAGTGGTGGACGCTTTCAATAAGCGCCTGCTGTGGACGGCAAGGAAAGAACACAAGAGCGGGATCCAAGGATACTGGGTCCCTAATAAGAACGTAGCAGCCATAGGCATGGGGGCTCCGGCTCCGACGGCCCGAGACTGGAAGAAGGAGGGACTAGTGGGACTCTTATGTCAAGCACTACCCCGGGTCTGGGCTACAGGCAAGCAAGACTGCGGTCTCGTCACAATCCTTCCTTTACAAATACAAGGACCAGCCCATGCCCCTCATAAACAATATCCCATAAAACCCGAGGCGTCACAGGCAACCGAAACAATCGTCCAGGCTTTGGTTAAACGGGGCATCCTGAGACCCACCGTGTCCCACACAAATTCCCCGATGTGGCCCGTCCGTAAGCCAGACGGGAACTACCGACTAACCATCGACTATACCGCCCTGAATAAGGTCACCCCAAAGGAACACCCTATCGTTGCGAGCCCGGCCACTATATTTAACGGACTGCGACCTGAATATTGTATCTTCTCCGTGCTAGACATAGCAAACGGATTCTGGTCAATTCCACTCCACCCAGACTCCCAGGAGAAGTTTGCCTTCACCTGTGGAGGTGGACAGTACACCTGGACCCGTCTCCCCCAGGGATTCCACAATAGCCCCAACATATTCCACTGGGTTATGAGCAAAGCCCTCGAAAATTGTAACTTATCCCCCTATGAGAGCGCTTTTCTCCAATATGTGGATGACATCTTGATCGCCTCCACTAACCCGACGGGGCATTTGGGAGCCCTGTCAGTAATCCTGCGGGGCTTACAAACAGCAGGATTTAAGGTTAACCCAACCAAAGCACAACTCGCAAAACCAGAGGTCCGATATCTGGGGCATTACATAAGTCAGGGAAAGAAAACCCTTCCCACGGACCGAAAAACAGCAATTGCCAACATGACCCGTCCGAACACAGTTAGGGGGGTGCGTAGGGTAATGGGACTCTTTAATTACTGTCGGAATTTCATCGATCAGTTTGCATCCATAGCAGAACCTATCCAGCGATTGGTAAAAGGGGGGAGACCTCTGCTCAAGTGGCCGAGCTTATAGCATTAACAAAGGCCCTTAGCGCAGGAAGGGACAAAAGGGTAAACATATACACGGACAGTCAATATGCGTTCGGGGTGGTTCACGACTATATGATAGCATGGAATAGGCGCGGATTCATTACCGCAGCGGGGGGACACACTTCACAGGCAAGGTAATGAAACACGCATGTAAAACCTTAGGGATCCGACAGCGGTTCCATATACCATACCACCCCCAGAGTGCTGGAATGGTAGAGAGAATGAATCGCACCCTCAAGAACACGATAGCAAAAACTATCGCAGAAACAGGTCAGGGGTGGGTAGATGTCCTTCCCTGTATCCTGATGCGCCTACGGGCCACCCCAGGTCGAACCATAGGGCTCACCCCGTTCGAACTAATGACCGGGAGAGCAATGCGACTCCCCGAAAACATCGCCGTGGGAGGGGAAGAAATGACACCCCTCCGGGACAAGCTCAAACGATATGTGCAACACTTAGATTCACAACTCCGAGACCTGCACCACACAGCCAGGGACCAGCAAGCCATTAGAGGCCAGGCTAAAAAGGAAAATGTCAGTCATACCCCCACCCTCCCTCGAGTAGGGGATAGGGTTTTGATTCGGATTGCCCCAGACCGACCCGGGTTTGCACCGAAATGGATGGGACCCCACGAGGTTATCCTTACCAGCGATACATGTGCGTGTGTCGATGTGAAAGGAAAAGGCCGATGGAAACATTGGTCGCAATTAAAATCCTATCACCACGGGGAAAGAGGACAGAGCAGACTGACTGAAAGGACAGAGGATGCTCCGTCCACTCCACGTATTGGCCCTTAACCATCTTTGTCCTTACAGCGGAAATCGAAATAACAACCTTTATTTTCCAACACTAAAGGAACTATATGCCAACCGAGGCATGAATGTATATATGTAGATAGAAATAAGAATAAGATAAGTAAGACAAGTTCATCACCTAATATGAACCTAACGACTGGCGGCCACCAGGTTTTATATATCCTCCCCCAACCCCTCTCCAGAACCATGTGGACCACTTGGAGGATGATCCTCGCGGCGACCTTCCTGACGAGTGTGGCACCCGAAGAACACCCCATCTACCCGCGATTCCACGGGGTAGCCTTCAACACATCCGAGGCACTCTGTGTGCCAGCTGGACCGGACCCTATGAACAGTAGAACTTATCTTAACGCATGGCTACAAGTTTGCCCGGGTATCAACGAGATCTGCTTCACTTGCACTTTAGAAGGACTCCGAACATGCATTCAACAGCGGGACCTCCAGAACAGAGACCAGTGCGTTTTTGGGACTCTCTGCGCCCTCCCCGACAACCCACAAGAGGCCCGACCACAGGACACTTTGAATTCAAACATGGACATTTGCGGCTATTACGGACTTGTTGAGGCTCCCGCAGTCTCATTGTATGTATGTTTTGCACCGCTTCCAACGCGGGCCCCCACGACCACAAGGCCCGAAATCTTACCCTGTCCCTTGCAAAGCAGGGGACCGGAGGGAGGACTGGTGTTGTGGAACGAGGGGGAAATTGTGTACGACAACGTAAAACATGAGGTGGTACCTGTCCTGATCGACATTTCAGGAATCCAGGTACCCAGGCATTGCTCAGAACGGGTACAGAACTTGTATCAGATGTTAGAGAGAGAGACCATAAAACGGGCCATTGACGCAATGGGGGCCACACACTACAGGGGAAACATAAACACCAACACATACCGAAGCAAACGGGGTATTATCAATGATATGCTCACAGGGCTGAATACAGGAGACACAATGATTAACTCCATTGACATCCAGGGCCTCAACAGTAAAATTGAACAGCTGAAAGGGGTAATGAAAAACATATTACAGCGGTCATTAGACCAGCAGGCGGAACAAGCATTCTTAGGGGAAGCGGGCGCCCATATCCAACTAGATGGGATTGCAGTGTTAGAAGCACATGCCCGAACTATCAATCGCCTCATAGACAGGGAAAGGGAAGACACTGCCCGGGTACAACAGGGACAGTTATGCCATGCATATGGTCAGTGGATGGTGGCACAAATACGACACAATTTGGACCAGGTACACAGGGGGGAAGTGCCCGATTGGATCGACAGCGCCCAACTAGCGCAACTCGCAGATCAGAAGGGGGTGCTGGATGACCGGACCCTGAAGGGGATGACACGAGTATATCCAGTAATCCCCGACTGCGAGGTTAGTGAGGGCACCGGGATAGGAATGGTTCTGCTAATTCCAACGGTCACACAGGACGCTGGACCATTCCCCATCTTCCGAATTGAAAATATTGGTGTTGTTAGGGGCAATGCTTCCCTCCGCTACCACATAACCGAAAACATGGCCATCTCCAAACATGGCATAATGTCCAGTGTTTCTCTCGCAGGGTGCAAGCAGAGGGGAGAGGTCACCATCTGTCCTCACCCACTGAGACAAGGAGAGGCAGCAGAATGTGGGTTTAACCGAACACAGGACTGCACCTTAGAGATTATACCCGTAGACCCACATTTCGCCCGGGCAGGATACGGGGGGCGGGGTAGATACTGTGTAGCTACCACACGTACATCATTCACATATAACGGATTAACATGCCCAATCCCCGACCCTAACTTCTGTTTTACCCCTCGCAAGCCAGTCACTATAGGTCAAGCTCACATCACCAATATCCGAAATAGGCAGACCATAGCCTTTAATGCCACAGACCCCCTAAAAGACAACCTAAGAGACTACCAAGAACCCGAGCAAGCCCCCATCCCACACCTGACCGAAGTCCTAAGGGAGCTCCGACTTAAAGTAGGACACTCCGTCCGATTATACCACCGGTTACAGTCACACATCAAAACCTTGGAACAAGATACCGAGACGGCGTTACGAAGTCAAACATGGGTACAGAAGGTGTGGGACTGGGGTCTAAATGTAAACATCCACCCCTGGGTCCGAATTACATCGCACACACTGGTGGTCATCCAACTCATCTTAGCCCTTTCCTGGGGATTGGCTACATGTTACACCTACCGCCAGCGGAAGAGAATGAAAGCACATAAGAACTTAGTTAGAACAATTGGTATGATGGGGCAGGTAACCAAGCGGGATGATTACTCCCGCCTACACATGATTTGACAAACTCCGGGACTTCCCTAAACTGTACGACTGCAGCGTACGGAGGCAGGAAGCACCGGACACAAAATATAATAAAGGGGAGAAAGATCGGTTAGAAAAGTGAAAAGGAAATAAACAACAAAAATTCACTTTTGACCGACAGGGGGGACTGTAGGCGGGCATAAATTTTGTGGGTATTAGGATTAGAATATTTCTTAAACTATAACTCGATAAATGAAGCAAAACAGGACAGCATTCAGCCAGAAAGGTGTGAGTAAGGCAAGCAGACATCTTTTAAACACAGAAACCAGGTTGACAAAGACTCAGGAACTCGCATCAATATGCTATTCAGAAAATACCATGAGACCTGGAAAACTTCCTGACATCCCATCAAACACCCATTGTCCAAAGGAATTCAGAGACATAAAGCAATTATCACACTCTTAAACCAAACTTTACATATTAAAACTCTAGACCAGAAAACCCATTAACGGGATAACTATAAAAGAAAACCATTTACACATCAAACTCCACACCCACAAACCTATTGAAACAGGATGATTATATCAGGAAACCACTCACAAACCATTTACATATCAAAACAGATCGTTACTATAACTGTACTCCGTTTTGGCAGGCAAGCAGAGTACTTTTCGGGACTGTCTTGTCTGTGTCCTGATTGTACCTCCGTCGACGTAAAACACTATAATAAACTGTGCTGCTATCAATCTTGGCTCTGGGTGCGAGTGGTGTGGTATCTGTTCACTCGCGCTAACAGTTCCAAAATTCAGAATTAAACCCCTGTGGTTTTTTTTTGTGATATTTGGTTCTCTGTTGCAGTTATGGACACAACACATTTTACCTGAAATAGGTTTTCTTGTCGCAGTGATAATGGGCCCGAAAACGTGGTAAAGTCGGGCGTGAGGCCTTTATCGTGATCCGCACCCGCATCCGCGCAGATTTCCACTTTACCGAAACCCGGGAATGGCGGCGATTCGATTCGCGCCCAAAACGGGCGCAACGGTGATTTAAATGCATTTGCATACATTTAAATTGAATTAATGAACTGCCCGCCCAACTTTATCAGCATTTCCCCCTTTACCACCACTTTTGCCAATCCGGAACCGTGCCGTAATGGACCTGCTAAATAAAAGTCTGAATCGAGCGCTCCAGCTTCTGAAGAGCTCGTTCCGAGCTTCCAACGGCTCTCTGACTCAGATCAATGGTGGGGGGGAGGAGGGAGGCGGGTCAGATCATTCTCTGGTTGGGGGGGGGAGGAGGGGAGTGAGGTCAGATCATTGTCTGGTTTGGGGGGGGAGGAGGAGGCGGGTCAGATGTATCTCTGGCAGGGGGGGCTGATCGTTGTCTGGTGGTGGCGGGGGAAGAGGCGGGTCAGATGTTCCTCTGGAGGGGAGGGGGAGTGAGGCCAGACCATTCTCTGGGGGGGGGGGAGTGAGGCAAGTTCGTTGTCGGGGGCGGGGGGGGTGTGGGGGTGAGGCCAGATCGTTTTCTGGGGGGGGGAGTGAGCCAGATCATTGTATGGGAGGGGTGAGTGAGGCCAGACCATTCTCTGGGGGGGGGGGGAAGGGAGTGAGGCCAGATCATTGTCTTGGGGGGGGGGGAGGAGGGAGGTGGGTAAGATGTATCTCGGGAGGGGGGGGGAGGAGATGGATCTCTGGCGGGGAGTGGGGCAGATGGATCTCTGGTAAGGGGCAGATGGATCTCTGGTGGGGGAGCAGATGGATCTCTGGGGGGGGCAGGGGGGTCCGCTGCCACTCTGCGGGCGATTGGTGGGGGGGGAGGGGGGCAGGGGTGGCGATCAGTCTGGGTAGTGGGGGTGTAGGTAAGGGGGACAGTGATGTGTGTGTGTCCGCCTTATCCACCCCCTCACTACCCACACTCATCACTGTCCCCCTTATCCACCCCCCCAGTACCCAGACCAATCGCCATCCCTGCCCCCCTCCACCCCACCGATCATCCGCAGATTGGCAGCAGACCCCCCTGCCCCCCCCCAGAGATCCATCTGCCCCTCCGCTCCCCGAGATCCATCTGCCCCCCCCCACCAGAGATCCATCTGCCCCCCCCCCCCCCCCCCCCCCCACCCACGAGATACACCCTCGCTGCCGCTTTTCGCTCCCGGGCTGCTTTCTCCGCTTTCTGCGGCCCGGGAGCGATCTGACACGGGCGCGCTTTTCTCAATTTTTTTTCTAACTGCGCATGGGCAGTTCAGAGCTCCGATCGTTCCGGCAGCGCTAAGCCCCGCCCACAGCGTGAATGGGACTGGAGATGGCTGAGAGCGTATGGGGGTGCCTGAAAGTAGATTTCTAACTCGGATCTGCATTACGCCCAGATTCAGCACTTAGAATGAAAATGGTAAAATCAGGCCCAATGAGTGTATGATTCTGAATAGATTGCAGTATGATTTTTAATTCAATCACCCCCTCCAGGATTGAATATCAAATTTAATTAGCACCATCATTGTGGAAAGCAGCTATGCATGTTTTCAATTATTGAAATTATTTTTTCAACCACACCTCCAATTAATATTAACGCTGTAATTGTGTATATGTAAAAACTCAATTGCCGCTTTGCTAATTTGGAAATGAATGAGCATGTGCATGCTTTTTTCCTCTGAAAAATCTTTTCTGAAATGTGTCCATGTGTTCATAAGGTGGCAGTAAAAGCTCACACCTAAATCGCCAGTGATTTATTTTTTGTGTACTTTCCCTGCTGCACATGATGCCATGGTGACCATAGGGCCTGTTAGTGTCAGAGCTGTGCTGTAACTGCTGGGGAGCAAACTTCTTCTCTAATGTGACTTGCAGGTTTTTCTTTTATTTAAACTCTGTTTATTTGTATAATCTGTAGCATGTGGTAAAGTGGCACGGTGGCACAGTGGTTAGCACTGCTGCCTCACAGCGGCAGGGACCTGGGTTCAATTTGGGTCACTGTCTGTGTGGAGTCTGCACATTCTCCCCGTGGCTGCGTGGGTTTCCTTCGGGTGTTCCTGTTTCCTCCCACAGTCCAAAAGATGTGCGGGTTAGGTTGATTAGTGTCTGGGGAACTAGCTAGGATAAATGCCTCAACCACTTCCTCCGGCAGCTCATTCCACATACAAATTACCCTCTGTGTAAAAAAGTTGCTCCTAAGGTTCCCATTAATTATTTCCCCTCTTGACTTAAACCTATGCCCTCTAGTTTTCGATTCCACAACCCTTTGTGGAAAAAGACTGAGTGCATTCACCCTATTCATGCCTCTCATGTAGTTATACATCTCATTCTCCTACGCTCCAAAGAAAAAAGCCCTAGGCTGTCCAATATTTCCTTATAACTCAGTCCCTTAAGACCTGGCAACATCCTTTAAATCTCTTCTGCACTCACGATTTATTATTGTCACGTGTATTAGCAAACAGTGAAAAGTATTGTTTCTTGCGCGCTATACAGACAAAACATACCATTCATAGAGAAGGAAATGAGAGAGTGCAGAATGTAGTGTTGCAGTCATAGCGAGCGTGTAGAGAAAGATCAGCTTAATGCAAGGTAAGTCCATTCAAAAGCCTGAGAGCAGCAGGGAAGAAGCTGTTCTTGAGTCGATTGGTACGTGACCTCCAACTTCTGTATCTTTTTCCCGAAGAAAGAAGGTGGAAGAGAGAATGTCCAGGGTGTGTGGGATCCTTAATTATGCTGGCTGCTTTGCCGAGGCATCGGGAAGTGTAGACAGAGTCAATGGATGGGAGGCTGATTTGCGTGATGGATTGGGCTACATTCACGACCTTTTGCGATCTTGGGCCGAACAGGAGCCATATCAAGCTGTGATACAACCAGAAAGAATGCTTTCTATGGTGCATCTATAAAAGTTGGTGAGAGTCGTAGCTGACATGCCAAATTTCCTTTTGAGAAAGTAGAGGCGCTGGTGGACTTTTTTAACTATAGTGTCGGCATGGGGGGACCAGGACAAGTTGTTGGTGATCTGGACACCTAAAAATCTGAAGCTTTTGACCCTTTCTACTTCGTCCCTCTCTCCAGTTTAATAACATCTTTCCTCTAGCAAGGCGACCAAAACTCAACACAATACTCCAGGTGCGGCCTCACCAACATCACATACAACTGCAACACAACTTCCCAACTTCTATATGCAATGCTCTGACTGATGAAGGCCAGCATGCTAAAAGCCTTCTTCACTGCCCTATCTACCTGTGACTCCATCTTTAGAGAAGCATGCACCTGAACTCCAAGATCCCTCTGTTTCACGATACTCCCTAAGGTCCTACCATTCATCGTGAAAGTCCTACCTTGATTTTTGACTTTCCAAAATGCAACACCTCACACTTATCTATCCCTAGATTCCATGTGATCTGGCCTTCCAGAGAAGCCTACCATTTGGAACTTTATCAAAGGCCTTACTGAAATCCACATAGACTATGTCTACCGCCGTGCCCTCATCAACTTTCCTGGTCACTTCATCAAAGAACTCCAACAAATTTGTAAGGCATGATCTCCCATGCACAAAGCCATGCTGACAACTCCTAATTAAACTCTGTCTTCCCAATTGTCTATATATCTTATCCCTCAGAATCTTCTCTAGTAACTTACCCACAACAGGTGTCAGGCTTACCAGTCTGTAATTCCCAGGTTTTTCTTTGCAGCCCTTCTTAAATAAAGGCACAATATTTGCTACCCTCTAGTCTTCTGGTACCTCATGCTTGGCTAACGATGATGATAGAAGATACAGAAGTCTGAGGTCACGTAGCAACCAACTCGATACCAGCTTCTTCCCTGCTGCCATCAGACTTTTGAATGGACCTACCTCGCACTAAATTGACCTTTCTCCACACCCTAGCTATGACTGTGACACTACATTCTGCACTCTCTTCTTTCCTTCTCTAAGTACGGTATGTTTTGTTTGTATAGTGTGCGAAAAACAAAACTTTTCATTGTATACCAATACATGTGACAATAATAAATCAAATCAAATCAAAATCAAATCAAATATCTCAGCCAGGGCTCCCATAATTTCTTCTCTAGCCTCATGCAGTGTCCTTGGATATACCTGGTCAGGACCAGGAAACTTATCCATCTTCATACATTTTAATACGTCCATCACCTTCTCTACTGTAATGTGAACTGTCCCCAATATATTGCCACTAACATCCCCAGGTTCCCAAGTCTTCTTTCTCGACGGTAAATACAGAGGAGAAATATTCATTGAGAACCTTGCCCATCTCCTGCCCTTTCACACATGTGTGTCCACTTTGGTCCTTGAGGGGTCCTTTTCTCTCTCTAGTTATTCTTTTACTTCAATATACTGAAAGAATCCTTTTGGATTCACCTTAGTCATCTTAGTCAAAACTACCTCATGCCCCCTTTTGCTCTCCTAATTTCCTTCTAGAATATACTCCTACATCCCCTGTACACCTCGAGGGTATCGCTTGATTCCAGCTGCTTGTACCTGAGCTATGCCCCCTTCTTTTTCCTGGCCAAAACCTCAATATGTTTTGTCATGCCAGCCTTGCCCTTCACCCTAACAGGAACATATAAACCCTGAACTCTAGCTATTTCACTTTTGAAGGCCTCCTACTTGCCGGAGGTCCCTTTGCCCTCAAACAAGCTACTCCAATCAACCCTTGCAAGCTCTGGTCTAATTCCATCAAAATTCACCTTGCCAAATTTAGAATTTGCACCTGTGGACCAGTTTTGTCCATTTCCATAACTATTTTAAAATTAATGGAACTATGGTTACTGGTCCCAAAGTGGCCCCCCACCGTCACCTCAGTCATTTGCCTTGCCCTATTTCCCAAGAGTAGGTCAAGTTTTGCCCTTTTCCGAGTTGGACCCTCCATATACTGCCTGAGAAAACTTTCCTGAACACACTTAACAAATTCCACTCCATCTAAGCTCCTTAACACTATGGCAGTTCCAGGCTATGTTAGGAAAATTAAAATCCTCAACTATGACAACTCTATTATTTCTGCAAGTCTCCCCAATCTCCCTGCATATTTGTTCTTCTAATCCCTGTTGACTATTTGGGGGCCTATAGTACAATCCCAATAAGGTCACCGTCCCCTTCATATTTCTTAGTTCCACCCACGAAGCCTCATTGGATGATCCCGCAGTTATTTCATCTCTGATTACGGCCATGATGTTCCCCTTAATCAAGAAAGCAACTCCCCCTCCTCTCTTTCCTCCACCTCTGTCCTGTCTAAAGCACCTGCACCCTGGAACATTAAGCTGCCAGTCCTGTCCCTCCCTTAGCCATGTTTCTGTTATGGCTATCATAGCTTTTACGCATCACTGTATCTCTGTGGGTTATTTTCACAATTCTTCCACTGGATGTTCTGAATGGTGACAGAGATGGTTCTGAAGAGCAAAGGGCCTTCTCCTGCTCTGTGCCACTTCCACCCTTTAGATGGCTTTCAGGACTCTCAGGCTTTGTCTGGTTATCTTCACAGTTGGATTCTGGTTTTTGATCTTCACCTACACTTTCTGGTTCAGAGCAGGGTCATGCTTCATTTGTTTTCTATAGGAATTTCTGGTTCCTCCTGTACTGTTGTCCGTTTGGAGTCTGCACTATGTAAGACCTTGCTTCTCCTGTGATTCCTGTGCCAACAGCAGGGTTTCAAATCCCTGGCAGTCTCTCCCATGTTCAGTTCAGGCAGAGGTCAGGTGCCTTGATCAAAGCAGGGGCGAGATTTTCCGGTCTTGGGGCGAGCGCAGCTGGAAAATCCCACCCCGTGTCTCCGAATGATATTGCTATCATTTGTCTATCAATATATCTATCCTTGAAATGAAATATTTTTCTCTCAGTGCGTGAAGTTCTTATGTGTCTATTAGAGAAAATAATTGTTGAGGAAGATAGAAAAAGTGAGTTCAGGAAGTGTTGACTGTTTTACTATCAGAATGCTTGCAGTGAGTATTGATACAGACTAAAAAATTCAGGGCCCTATTTTACCATTTTGATTCTAAGTGCTGGGCGGACTTGAAACTGGGAGTATTTCAGATCCGACTTTTCGACCCGTTCTGAGGTGCCTGCCTGCAAAAATATCAGCGAGTTAGAATCGCGCTGCACAAGCCTGTGGGCGGGGCTTAACAGGCCTGAAACCCTGCAGCTCCGATCGGCGCCTCCAACTGCGCATGCGCAGAAAAAAAAGATAAAATAACACTCTCCTGCCACACTCCTCCTGGGCTGGATAATGCCTCCCCCTGGCCCCCACAGACATTGTCCCACCCCCACAACATTACTGACCTCCTTATCCCCCCCCAGATCCCCACCACTCAGACTAATCGTGGGCCCCTCCCGTTTCCCCACACTGAACTCAGGCAGAATGGCAGCGAATCCCCCTTCCACCCCACTGATCTCAGGCAGAGAGATCCATCCTCCCCCCTCCATCCTACAGACATCAGACAGGGTGATCCCCCTCACCTCCACCCGGACTCTCCTGCACAAGGCCCCCATCTCCTCCAGACTCCGATGGCTGTGTGACACCTCCCTCTCTCTCCCCTGTCCCCAATCATTGAGGCACTGATCCACCTCCACCCCATCCCCATCAGCACACCTGCAAGTGCTCACTTGCCTTCCCCTCAATGCTAACAAGCAAACTGCATGTAACTTGCTGGAATGTTCTGCCAAACTGCCTGCAGCCGATCGGCCCTAACGAGGGGCAGCTCCATTAAAAACTCTAAAATGGACAGGCAGTCAGGCATTTCTGCACAAAATGTGCGCACGACCAGCCCCCCGATTTTCTGAGGGTGACCTGGGGAGGCTGCTGGATGCAGCAGAGGCGAGGCAGGACACCCTCTTCCCCCCAGGAGGATGCAGACCCAGGGGTTCTGATGGGAATGTGGCCTGGGAGACAGTCGCCGCCTCGGTCAATGCCAGGGCACTGGCCCCCCTGAACCGGGAAGCTGTACCGGAAAAAAGTCAATGACCTCATCCATGCAGCAAGGGTAAGTGCTGAACCCCATCTTGCATCTTCCCCCAGATCCTCTCATCCCCAGCACCCTGCATGCTTCCAGCTCCTGACCCCCAAGCACATCCTTCATATTCCTCCAAGAACCCCACTGTGCTTGCCCTTGAAGGGCCGCCACCTGATACTCTGCAGGAGTCACACCATCATTTCTTTCATGGCTCCTTCTGTCTCCACAGGAGAAGACCGACCATAACACCAGAGAGAGGGCGAAGACAGGGAGTGGTGAGCCAGACCTCTGGGTCCTCACCCCCTTTGAGGAGTGGGTGCTGGAGCTCTCAAGAGACTGGGAGATGCGGGCTGTAAGTGACAGCATGGTCGGGCTGCCGTCAAGATGTGAGCACCTGTCATTCCTCCACTCACTTTGAGGCAACTTCTTGGGGGCATGGGTTTCGGATGCAAGGGGCAAGGTTTAAAGGAGATGTATGAGGCATGTTTATCTGCACAGAGAGGGTAGTGGGTGCCTGGAACTCGCTGCCGGGGGAGGTCACAGACACAGATATGACAGTGACCTTTAAGGGGCATCTTTACAGCTATGTGAATGGGATGGGAATAGGGGCATATGGCCCCTGGAAGGGTAGGGGCTAACAAATCAGATGGGCAGCCTGGTTGCGACAGGCTTGGAGGGCTAAAGGTCCTGTTCCTGTGATGTAATTTTTTTGGCGCTTTGTTTTATGTTCAATGGAGAAATGTGAATCACGTGTTTGGCTTCCCGGATTCCTCTCCTTTCCTTGCACTTAACCTTGTGTCCTGTGTTGCAGGGACAGATCCGGACACCTTGGGGCCTTCTGGACTACAGACCCCGGCTACAGCTCCCGCCATCCTGGTCCAGACAGCTCGGATGAGTCCTCGGAGGATATGGGTGAAGGGACCTCTGAAGGTGGCACTGTTTTGGCGTCAGCTTCTACCTTACAACTCACATCCCAGATACTGACACTTCGGTGGGTGCAGTTAGTGATGAGGCTTCTGGGTCACTCTCTGGTGAGCACGACACATCTGATAATGTATATCGGAAGCGAGGACTCAGCTGGCCACATGCTGGGCCTCTGATATCACTTCTCCCTCAGCTGCTAGAGATGCAGCAACAGAGCCAGGGAATGCAGGAGGGGCTGACGGCCACACTGGACCAACTGCGAGGCTGTTGGGAGGAGTCCTAAAGTTTTTAGATGGATCAGCTATTGCCTGTCTTGCATGGTTCCCAGGTCAACACTGCAAGGGTGGCGGAAAGTCTGGGGCAGGGAATCCTCACCATGAGTGGCAGGCTCCAAGCGATGGTCGAGTCACAGCAGGCCACAGCAGAGTCCCAGAGGGCCGCGGCTGAATCACTGCGGGCTTCGGCTGAGGCACTGAACAGGATTCTTGAGGTTCTGCGGCCCATGGCTGAGAGGCTCGAGAGCTTGCAGGAGACCCAGTGGGACAGCACTGAGACATAGCAGGCTATGGCAGCAGCTGTTGAGAACCTGGCCCAGTCGCAAAGTGTCATGGCTGAGGATTGCAGAGTGTGGCCCAGTCTCAGAGGGCACTTGCTGCGGCCATTGAGAGGTGGCCCCTGACTCAAGTGACCATAATAAGAAGTTTAACAACACCAGGTTAAAGTCCAACAGGTTTATTTGGTAGCAAAAGCCACAAGCTTTCGGAGCCTTAAGCCCCTTCTTCAGGTGAGTGGGAATTCTGTTCACAAACAGGGCATATAAAGACACAAACTCAATTTACAGAATGACGGTTGGAATGCGAATACTTACAACTAATCAAGTCTTTAAGAAACTACGGACTTCTTACAGAAACTCGGCACCCATAGAGCAGTTGAACCAGGAGCTTGTCTCGGCACTCTACACCAGCATCCCCCACGATGATGGCATTGCTGCAATGGCCTCAGTGCTCAGCGCCGACAACTGCCAGTTTCCAGATGCAATTTTACAACTTATCCGCTTCATCCTGGACCACAATGTCTTCACCTTCAACAACCAGTCCTTCATCCAGACACATGGAACAGCCATGGGGACCAAATTCGCACCTCAATATGCCAACATCTTCAAGCACCGGTTCGAACAAGACTTCTTCACCACACGGGACCTTCAACCGATGCTATACACGAGATACATCGATGACATTTTCTTCCTTTGGACTCATGGTGAACAATCACTGAAACAACTATATGATGACATCAACAAGTTCCATCCCACCATCAGACTCACCATGGACTACTCTCCGGAATCGGTTGCATTCTTGGACACACGCATCTCCATTAAGGACGGTCACCTCAGCACCTCACTATAACGCAAGCCCACGGATAACCTCACGATGCTCCACTTCTCCAGCTTCCACCCTAAACACGTTAAAGAAGCCATCCCCTACGGACAAGCCCTCCGTATACACAGGATCTGCTCAGATGAGGAAGATCACAACAGACACCTCCAGACGCTGAAAGATGCCCTCATACGAACAGGATATGGCGCTCGACTCATCGATCGACAGTTCCGACGCGCCACAGCGAAAAACCACACCGACCTCCTCAGAAGACAAACACGGGACACGGTGGACAGAGTACCCTTCGTCGTCCAGTACTTCCCCGGAGCGGAGAAGCTACGGCATCTCCTCCGGAGCCTTCAACATGTCATTGATGAAGACAAACATCTCGCCAAGGCCATCCCCACACCCCCACTTCTTGCCTTCAAACAACTGCACAACTTCAAACAGACCATTGTCCGCAGCAAACTCCCCAGCCTTCAGGAGAACAGTGACCACGACACCCACACAACCGTGCCACAGCAACTTCTGCAAGACGTGCCGGATCATCGACACAGATGCCATCATCTCACGTGAGAACACCATCCACCAGGTACACGGTACATACTCTTGCAACTCGGCCAACGTTGTCTACCTGATACACTGCAGGAAAGGATGTCCCGAGGCATGGTACATTGGGGAAACCATGCAGACGCTACGACAACGGATGAATGAACACTGCTCGACTATCACCAGGCAAGACTGTTCTCTTCCTGTTGGGGAGCACTTCAGCGGTCACGGGCGTTTGGCCTCTGATCTTCGGGTAAGCGTTCTCCAAGGCGGCCTTCACGACACACGACAGCGCAGAGTCGCTGAGCAGAAACTGATAGCCAAGTTCCTCACACATGAGGACAGTCTCAACTGGGATATTGGGTTCATGTCACACTATCTGTAATCCCCACAGCTTGCCTGGACCTGCAGAGTCTCACTGGCTGTCCTGTCTGAAGACAATACACATCTCTTTAACCTGTCTTAATGCTCTCTCCACTCACATTGTCTGTATCTTAAAGACTTGATTAGCTGTAAGTATTCGCATTCCAATCATTATTCTGTAAATTGAGTTTGTGTCTTTATATGCCCTGTTTGTGAACAGAATTCCCACTCACCTGAAGAAGGGGCTTAAGGCTCCGAAAGCTTGTGGCTTTTGCTACCAAATAAACCTGTTGGACTTTAACCTGGTGTTGTTAAACTTCTTACTGTGTTTACCCCAGTCCAACGCCAGCATCTCCACATCAAGTGGCCATCGCAGAGGGCTTGACAACAATGGATAGGATGCAGGTGGTCCTCTAGGACTGGCAGTGCCAGGTGACGCCGGACCTTCTGGAGCTCACTGCAGAAGCACCGCTGTCCCATGGAGTGACCTAGGGGCCCATAGGAACCCCACGGGAGGAGGAAGGGCTCGAACCCATGCCAGGGTCTTCCAGCCAGGAGACTGTGGCTGTGGCTACGCCTTCTGACTCCCCCCTTCCTGACACTGGGGCATCTCAGGGGCAGCGGGATGAAGAGGGTGTCATGGAAACATCCCAGACACTTGGAAGCCGGCCAGGGCCCTCAAGGTCCAGGGCCTCAAGAGGATGCCCGCCACGTGCATCACAGGCCATGGGGCATGGTAGACAGCTGGCCCCCTCCACCTCCGATGTACATTCTGGGGAGTCACTGACATGTAGTGGTAGGCCACGTAAGGTTAGGAAGTTGTAGTTGCACTGAGATGGCACGGGTGAAGGGTTGCACTAGTTAGAAAGAAATGTAAGCACCTTAACGTTTTCTGTTCACAACCTTTTATGTTAGAATATCTTATTTAAGCACCTTGATTGCAATTAAATGTTTTTTCACCACCCACCTGTGACTAATTTGTCTCAGATTTGTCTCGAATAGGAATCCTCTTCCATTGATGATCACCGGAGGGATGCTTCATGTTGATGTCAGTTGGGGAGGTCCCTCAATGCTGTGTCACTGAGAAAAGGAAGCCATTGGTCCCCCAGACCCCATGAGCGATTCCCTCCCGTCCCTCACCCCACCCACCCCAGGGCTCTGTATGGGGGTTTCAGATCCCTTACCCACTACACAGACATGGGCCTAGGTGCCAACGTGCATGCGGAGTTCAGATAGGAGTCAGACTTGTTTGCACCAGGGCATCATCATAATGGTGCTTAGCGAGTCATCATCACCCTCCTGCCTGCCAAAGAGACTCGCTAACACAGAGTACCCAGGCCCACCACTCTGGTGTGACAATGTTGCAGGAGATAGAAGGAATTTTGGGGGTCGGGGGAGTGAATGGAACCCACAGACACAAGCCCCTAGTGAGTGAACCACCTGGTGATCAGGGCCTCCCTAGCCGCCCTCGCATTCCTCATTTAAGCTGCCGGCCCTCCAGCGCCTGGCTGGTGTTCCTCAGCGTGCTCTTCCTCTTCTTCCTCCTTCTCCTCTTCCTCCTCCTGCTGGTCATCCTCCCCAGCGACACCCGGCTGGTCAGCCTCCATGCCCTCCTCCTCCTCCAAGAGGTCACCTCTCTGCAGAGCCAGATTGTGCAAGGTACAGCACACCACCACTATGCGGGAAGAGATCACAGGGTTGTATTGGAGCGTCTCACCAGAGTGGTCCAGGCACCGGAATCGTGTGTCTTGAGGAGCCCAATGCACCTCTCCACTATCACATGGGTGGCTACATGGGCCTCATTATAGCAGGTCTCCGCCTCAGTCACAGGCCTCTGCACAGGTGTCATCAGCCATGTCCGAAGCGGGTAACCCATATCACCCACGAGCCATCCTCCTCAAATGCCTCCGGGATGTCCGAGCTCCTGACAATGAAGCTGTCGTGCACGCTGCCTGGATGTCTTGCACAGACGTGCCTAATGTTCATGTTATGGTCACACACTAGTTGAACATTCAGGGAGTGGAACTCCTTTCTGTTGAGTGATCTTCGCGGATTCTATAGGGGGGCTTGAGGGCGACGTGTGTGTAGTCGATGGCCCCCTGTACGTTAGGCATCCCCGCAATGACTGCGAACCCTGTAACCTGCGCTTCCTGATGGGCCTAGTCCAGGTTAAATTTGATGTACTGCCCAGCCTGGGCGTACAGGACTTCCGTAACCTGCTTGACACAGGTGTGCACGGCTGACAGGAAAATGCCACATACATCTCCGCTAGTGGTTGGAAGGAGCCAGTCGTATAAAAGTTCAGAGCGGCTGTCAATTTGACAGCTACTGAGAGTGGGTGCATCCCACATTGCCCCTAGGTGCCAGGTCCTGTAACAGGTTGCACAGGTGTTGCACCGTCGCCTTTCGGAGGCGGAGACGTCGCCACCACATGGTGTACAACATCTGTTCAAATGACACTCGTGCATGGAACTGCCGGGCTCTCTGCTCCCTCCTTCTCCTGCGCCCGCCCCCCCCTCTGGGTGAATGGTGGCCACCCCCTGCCTCTGGTGGTAGTCTCCCTCTGCTCCTGCAAGTGGTAAGGCCTGGGATCCTGTGCCCACAATTCTTCCTCCTGCTCCTCCTCCTCAGCTTCAGCAGCAACCAAAAGGATAGCAAGATCGATTGGTTGATTGCAAAAGCCATTTTATCACTCTGAAGGGGTGGGGGGAGGGAGATGGTGAGGAACACATGTAGAGTTAAGAAACACTGCTTGCCCCAGCACATCAACAGTCACTGTCCATACCCCTCAATTTCCACAGCTACATGCTCCCCACAATCACAGCCCCCCCAATTTCCCCAGCCACATGCTCCCCACAATCACAGCCCCCCCCAATTCCCCCAGCTACATGCTCCCCACAATCACAGCCCCCCCCAATTCCCCCAGCCACATGCTCCCCACAATCACAGCCCCCCCAATTCCCCCAGCCACATGGTCCCTACAATCACAGCCCCCCAATTCCCCCAGCCACATGCTCCGCACAATCACAGCCTCCCCTAATTCCCCCAGCACATGTCCCCCCCACCAATCGTCCTTCCGCTGGAAGTGAGCTGACTGCACTAGGACCCAGCAGCACCGCAAGATCCGAGGTCAGTGCTGAGACCCGGGTCTGTGCTGCAAATCGGACATCGGAGACCCCGCTGAGCAACAGCCCCCCACCTCCCATACACTCGCAGAGCCGCCACCAACCTGAGAAAGAGAATGGCCATAACAAAAAGACACCTGTGAACAACAGAGAGCCGTCGGACACTACGCACTTATCTCGTCTCTAACCCTCACTGATGGAGTGCCTGAATCGGACTTTTATGGATTGGAGAACGCGGTGGTAAAGGGGGAAGTACTGGTAAAGTTGGGCGTGCAGCCCATTAATTCAATTTAAATGCGGAGATGGGCACGGATCATGCTACTCGCCTCACGCCTGACTTTACCAAGTTTTCGCGCCCATAAATGGGCGCAACGCAATGGTAAAATTGGGCCCTAAGTGATAATAAATTAAATATCATAAATGTTCTCACGGGCTTTTAACTGTTAAATTTATTTGAAAAGAAAATATATTGAATGATATTGAATTTGACAGCCTGTTAGGAACAAGTCATTTCAAATCGTGGCAAAACTGGTTCATACTGATTGTGCACATCACTGGTGGTACTACACCAAGACAGCAGTGATGCATGTCTCTGTAATTTGAGAAACTTATTTTAGAGCATTAATTATTATCATGACCTGATGTTACCTGACGTGTTAGTTTCCAATTGGTCTCTTATATATGTTTAATAGAAACCTCATATATAATGCCAATTAAAACAAATCCAAACCTAGATGCTAAATGTTTATGGATATAAAGGCCGGAATCTTACCATTGTTCACGCCGGCAGGATTTTCCCATCCTGCTGCACTGAACGGAGATTTGGCTGGCTGCCAAATTCTCCGATTCACTGCAGCGGGAGCATGGCGTGAGCGGCAGAGAAGTTCGCGCCCAAAGTGTCCGAGGGGCTGGAGTTTTAAATTAGTGCAGAGTCAAGATCGGAAGCGGATAAGCTGGTAATTTCACACGGATGGCTTCCTTGCTGGTTTGTCACCATGACCTGACCCTGAACCATTTGCAATGAGGGCAAATTGGTTTTGGATCAGATGCCCACTGGCAGGCAGTCAATCAGTTATTGATAATTACCGAGCCTATTAAAGCCCCGTACCTGCACTGATTGGCAAGGCAGGCAGCTCACATCAGCATGAACTGTGTCCAGGCAAACATGGTGGGCCTAGGGTGGGAGGTCAGGGGAGAGAAGTGAGTCATGTGAAGAATTCCCACCTCCTCCATAATGGTTGCCAGGGCACATCTGTGGCTGCTGGTTGTCCTGCCAAGGCAGCTGTGGCTGTTTTAACTTAAAAAAAAAGAGCTGATCTCTTCTTCAGTGTTTGCCACTCCCCTTCTCTATTATAAATCTGCAGCTTTCACCTGGGGTGGGGTTGCCAATGTGTCAGCGGTGGAGGACCTGCCATTGGTCTTTTAGTTTCAGGAACCCACCCTGATTAGGTGGCGAGACTGCTCCCTGTTGTTAATTGGCATGGATCATTAAGCAGAAGTAGGCCATTCGGCCCTTTGAGCTTGCTTTGCTTTTACTAGATTATGGCAGACCCTCTATCTCAATGCCATTTTCCTGCATTGTCCCCATATTCCTTGATATCTTAAATATCCAGAAGTATCTTCCAAACAAAAGGAGTTAATTACAGATGGGCAAAAAAAAATCAAAGGCAGCGATAATGGGGGTATTAATTGTCCTAATATAATAATTTAAATGGATTTGGGGGGGGTTGTGGGAGAGAGTTTTTGAAGTTTTTAGGAAGATTGCCTAGATCAGTATGTTTCCAGTCCAACAAGGAAGGAAGTATTGCTGGATCTCTTTGGAGAATGGGGTGGGTCAAGTGGATCAAGTGTCAATAGGGCAACATTTAGGGAATAGTGATCACAATGGGGTGGCACAGTGGCACAGTGGTTAGCACTGCTGCCACACAGCTCCAAGGGCATGGGTTCGATTCCCGGCTCGAGTCACTGTCTGTGTGGAGTCTGCATGTTCTTCCCGTGTTTGCGTGGGTTTCCTTGGGTGCTCTGGTTTCCTCCCACAGTCCAAAGATGTGCGGGTTAGGTTGATTGGCCATGCTAAATTGCCCCTTAGTGTCCCAGGATGCGTAGGTTCGAGGGATTAGTGGGGTAGATATGTGGAATTATGGGGATAGGGGCTGGGTGGGATTGTTGTCGATGCAGACTTGATGGGCCAAATGGCCTCCTGCTGCACTGTAGGGTTTCTATGATTCTTTCTATAATTCTATGATTCTATGAATACCATTTAGATAAGTTATGGGAAATGACACTCCAGAGTTAAAAATAATTAACTGGAGGAGGGCCAATTTCAGTGGGGTGGGAACAGATCTGGCCAGCTAAATTGGAATCAAAGATTAGTAGGCAAAACTGTAATGGGACGAGGTTGAGAAACATTTGATGTACATTTGTACACAGGACAAAAGCAGGGTAAGAAAAGCTGAAGTTCTCTGGATGATAGGAGAGGTAGAGAGTAAGATGCAGCAGAGAAAATTGGTATATGAGAGATGCCAAATTGATGATACAAGTGAGATGCAGATTAAATATAGAAAGTTCAACGAGGGAAGGAATATAGGAAACTGAGAATATGAAGCGTGAGTTGGCCTTGATAGATTGGGGAGAGTTACTTAAAGAGATGACAGTGGATAGGCAATGGCAAACATTCAAGGAACGCATGGGAGAACTGCAGCAACTGTTTATTCCTGTCGGGCACAAAAGTAAAATGAGTAAGGGGGCCAATCCATGGCTTAAAAAGGAAATTAGAGAGAGTATCTGATCTAAGGAAGAAGCATATAGATTGGCCAAGAAAAATAATAGGTCTGAGGATTGGGAGCAGTTTAGAATTCAGCAAAGAAGGACAAAGGGATTGATTAAGAAGGAGAAAATACAATACAAAAGTAAGATTGCAGGGAACATAAAGACTGACACTAAGAGTTTCTATAGATACATGAAGAGAAAGAGGTTGGTGAAGACAAATGTAGGTCCCCTGCAGACAGAAACGGGGGAATGTACAATAGGGGGCAAAGAAATGGCCGAGCAACTGAATACATACTTTTCTTCACAAAAGAGAACACAAATGCCAGAAATGTTGGAGAATGCAAGATTTAGTGAGAGGGAAGAACTGAGTGAGATCAATATTAGTAGAGAAATGGTGCTGGGAAAATTGATGCCATTGAAGGCGGATAAATCCCCAGGATCTGATAATCTACATCCCAGAGTACTTAAGGAAGTGGTTCTAGAAATAGTGGATGCATTGGTGGTCATCTTCCAGGATTCTATAGACTCTGGAACAATCCTTGCAGATTGGAGGGTAGCGAATGTCACTCCAATATTCAAGAAGGGAGGTAGAGAGAAAAGAGGGAATTATAGACCAGTAAGCTTAACATCGGTAGTGGGTAAAATTCTCGAATCCATTATCAAGGACTTTATAGCAGAGCATTTAGAAAGCAGTGACAGGATCAGACAGAGTCAGCATGGATTTATGAAGAGAAAATCATGCTTGACAAATCTGTTGGAATTCTTTGAAGATGTAACTAGTAGAATTGACAATGGGAAGTCAGTCGATGTGGTATATTTGGACTTTCAGGAAGTGTTTGACGAAATCCGGCATAAGAGATTATTGTGCAAGATTAACGCGCATGGGATTGGGGGAAGTGTATTGAGATGGATAGAAAACTGATTGGCAGAGAGGAAACAAAGAGTAGGAATTAATGGGTGCTTTTCAAATTGGTAGGCAGTTACTAGTGGGGTGCCACAGAGATCAATGCTGGGACCCCAGCTTTTCACAATATATGTTAGTGATTTGGATGAGGGAACAAAATGTAACATCTCAATGTTTGCAGATGATACCAAGTTGGGTGGGAGGCTGAACTGTGACAAGGATGCAGAGATCCTTCAGAATGATCTGGACAGATTAGGTGAGTGGATAAATCAATGGCAGGTGCAGTATAATTTGGATAAATGTGAAGTTATTCACTTTGGAAGCAAAAACAAGAAAACAGATTACTACCTGAATTGGGAGAGGGGAGTGCGCAGTGGGATCTGGGTATCCTTGTGCACCAGTCACTGAAGGTAAGCATGCAGGTGCAGCAGGTGGCAAAGAAGGCAAATGGTATGTTGGCCTTCATTATGAGAGGTTTCGAGTAGGGATGTGTTGTTACAATTATACAGGGCCTTGGTGAGGCCACACCTAGAGTATTGTGTGCAGTTTTGGTCTCCTTTTCTGAGGAAGGATGTTCTTGTTCTCGAGGGAGTGCAGCAAAGGATTACCAGGCTGATCCTGGGGATGATGGGACTGATGTATGAGGAGAGATTGACTAGGTTAGGATTGTTTTCACTGGAGTTCAGACGAATGAGGGGGGGATCTCATAGAGACTTATAAAATTCTAACAGGTCTAGGCAGGGTAGATTCAGGGAGGATATTCCCGATGGTGGGGGAGTCCAGAACCAGGGGTCACAGTCTGAGGATTCAGGGTAAACCATTTAAGACGGAGATGAGGAGACATTTCTTCACCCAAAGAGTGGTGAGCCTATGGAATTCATTACCACAGGAAGTAGTTGATTCCAAAACATTGAATGTATTCAAGAGGTGGCTGGATATAGCACTGGGATCAAAGGTTATGGGGAAAAAGCAGGATTAGGCTATTGAGTTGGATGATCAGCCATGATTGTAATGAATGGTGGAGCAGGCTCGAAGGGTCAAATGGCTTCCTCCTGTTCCTATCTTCTATGCTTCTATGAAGTGAAAAAACAATTCAGAGAGGCAAGGAGAGAATATGAAAAGAAACTGGCAGCTAAGATAAAAAGGAATCTAAAGATCATCTATAGGTGTAGAAATAATAAAAGGGCAGCTTGTGGAAGAGTGGGGCTGATTAAGTCACCAAAAAAGGGGATTTATGCTTGGAGGTAGAAAGCATGGCTGAAGTATTAACTGAGTACTTTGTGTCTGTCTTTATCAAGGAAGAAACTACTGCCAAAGTCGTAGTGAAAGAGGAGGTAGTAAAGACACTGCATAAAGTAAAAAATGATAAAGGGGTTAACAGAGAGGCTGGTTATAGTTAAAGTCACCAGGCCAGATGGGATATATCAGAGAATGTTGAAGGAAGTAAGGTGGGGAATCTTGCGAACATATTCATCAAAATCTTTTAAACCTTTTTAGATACAAAGAGTGGCACCAGAGACCTGGAGAGTTAGAATCATAGAATCCCTACAGTGCAGAAGGAGGCCACTTGGTCCATCAAGTCTGGACCGACTCCCTGACCCAGGCCCAACCCTGCTTTATCCCTGTAACCCCATGCATTTACCCTGCTAATTCCCCCTAACCTACACATCTTGGTACACTAAGGAGCAATTTAGAATACATACAGTGCAGAAGGAGGCTATTCGGCCCATCGAGCCTGCACTGTCAACAGTCTCAACCAGGACCTATTCCCACAACCTCATGTATTTATCCTGCTAATTTACCCTGACACTAAAGGGCAATTTATCACGGCCAATCAATCTAACCTGCACATCTTTGGCATGTGAGTGGAAACTGGAGCATCCGGAGGAAACTCGCGCAGAAACGGGGGAGAATGTGTAAACTCCACAGTGTCAGGGACATTGGTTCAATTCTGGCCTCGGATCCGAGGCCAGAATTGAACCAATGTCTCTGACACTGTGGGGCAGCAACGCTAACCACTGTGCTATCATTTTAGAAATGTTACAAATGTTACAATGATCAAGATGGGTGTTATGGATAAATGCAGCAACTATAGGCCAATCCGTTCATGTGGAAAGCTCTTAGAAATGATAATCTGAGACTTCCTTCTACAATGTAAGGATTATGTGATTCCAGGATTTCTTCACAGAGATTCAGAACAAGACCTTGCTTGATTCTGTTTTTTGTAAGATAATTAAGTTCTGAGGAGTCACATACCTGAAACACCATAGCCTGTCTTTTTTCTTTCCAGTTTTTGATTGCCCTGTTGTGCATTTATCTCATTCTCTGCTTCGTTTAAGATCACAGTGAATGTTCAAAATGCGCAGCAGGTCAATCCAGGGCCACACCTTCACTGAATTCAAACCCATGAGTTAATCTGTGTTGTTTGGTAATGCTACTCTGTGTGCTATTTTAATCCAGTTATCAAAACATATAGTTTAAAACACAACCAATAACTTTAATTTCCATAGTAAAATGTCCCAAATTGATTCGCAGCAGAATAATCAGATCAAAATTGACCGCAAGCACAAGGAGGAAACAGGAGAGTTTCTAAGGAGGTATGTTCTGCAGAGTATGTTACGAAGAAGACAGACTTGTGTTTACATGATGCCTTTAACATGATAACATTTCCTAAGGCACTTCACAGAAGCATTTTCAAACAAATTCTCTTTTGGAGGACTCCACAGACATGATGGGCAGAATGGCCTCTTTCTGTGCTGTAACCATTCTGTGAGGACAGAGAGGTGAAGACTTTGGTGACAGAACTCCAGAGCTCAATACATGACTGCCAAAGACAGACAAACAAATGAAATGTTGCCCAAGCCACCATATATGTAGGAAAGCAGAGTTCTTGGTGTGTTATAGGATTGGAACAGGTTACAGAGACATGGAGGAGCAAACCCATGGATGATTTAAACACAATTAGAATTTTAAAATCCAGTTGTAGATGGACTCGGAGCCTATTCATGTCGGGCGTGATGAGTGAATAGAACTTGACTAGAGAATAATACATCTGTTCAAATAACGGATAGAAGAATTTGTATATACAAATACAAGTACCGGAATTTTACCGCCTCGCCCGCTCAAGACTCATAAGATCCCACCCAAGGCCAACGGAGAATGCCGTTCTGCGAGCCTCACCCACCCTGGAATTGGGGTGGGCATGCCGGTAAAATCCCCGCCAAGAAGTGAAGGTTTAATGTTCTCTACAGTATTCACAACAAATTTGTGTTCATGCACCTTGACCTCAGGAGTTATTCAGAAGAATGGAAAGCAGTAACTGTTTCAATCAATGCTTTTACTGAACTTTAATGTAAAGAGACAAAGGCCATAAGGCTGGTTTTCAAGGTTGAAACCATCAACAAAGATACGTTAATCAAGAAGTTGTGACAGTGATGCCCAACTTTTGTTACTAATATCTTAAAGATTACAGGATGAAGGAAAAATTGAGATGGGTAATGAGTTCTGCAACTTTAACATAGAATCCTACATAGAATTTAACATAGGAGGCCATTCGGCCCATCGAGTCTGCACTGACCACAATCCCACCCAGGCCCTGTCCCCATAACCTCACTTATTTACCCTGCTAGTCCCCCTGACACTAAGGGGCAACTTAGCATGACCAATCAACCTAATTCGCACATCTTCGGACTGTGGGAGGAAACCGGAGCACCCGGAGGAAACCCACATAGGCACGGGGAGAATGTGCAGACTCCGCACAAGGTCAGAATTGAACCTGGGTCCTTGTACTGTGAGGTAGCAGTGCTAACCACTGCACCACCATGCCACCCTATAATCTTGAGAAAAAATAAGTTAAGAGTATACTATTACCATGAAACTGTTTCTAATGTTCTCACAGGTTGGATTCTGATGTTTCCTTTCTAAATGGGAGTCGGATACTGCTAATAATACTGGCTGCTTGCCAAACAAGCAACATTAACATGTGTCTCCCTTTTCTCACTCCACATTGCTGACAGACTGTAGCTCAGTCACTGTGGCCCCTGTAAATTCAGTGGATGCTCTGCTCTGTAGCAAACTCATTACTCTCACTACCCAGGCTTTAGCCTTTGAGAGTCTAATTAATTTCTAAAAAGAATTGTCCCAAACGCCATCAAGATTCAGAAAAAAGCAACCAAGCTAGCTTTGTAGCCAATGTGTTACCATGAGCCAACGCCAGAATTTTATTTTCAAAACCACTCCGTCCTGTGACACACGTCCTGTGGGTAGGATCTCAAACGATGACGAGAGAGAGTTCAGGAATGAGAGAGGGAATCTGGTGAACTGGTGCGGCAACAATAATCTCTTCCTTAATGTCAACAAAATGAAGGAGATTGTCATCGACTTCAGGAAGTGTAAAGGAGAACATGCCACTGTCTACATCAATGGGGACTGAGTAGAAAGGGTCGCGAGCTTCAAGTTTTTAGGTGTCCAGATCACCTACAACCTGTCCTGGTCCTCCCATGCCGACATTATAGTTAAGAAAGCCCACCAACATCTCTACTTTCTCAAAAGACTAAGAAAATTTGGCATGTCAGCTACGACTCTCGCCAACTTTCACAGATGCACCATAGAAAGCATTCATTCTGGTTGTATCACAGCTTGGTATGGCTCCTGCTCTGCCCAAGACTGCAAGGAACTACAAAAGGTCATGAACATAGCCCAGTCCATCATGCAAACCAGCCTCCCATCCATTGACTCTGTCTAAGCTTGCAAAGCAGTCAGCATAATTAAGGATCCCACGCACCGCGGACATTCTCTCTTCCACCTTCTTCCTTTGGGAAAAAGATACACAAGTCTGAGGTCATGTATCAACCGACTCAAGAACAGCTTCTTCCCTGCTGCTGTCAGACTTTTGAGTGGACTTGCCTTCTATTAAGTTTCTCTACACCCTAGCTATGACTGTAACACTACATTCTGCACTCTCTCCTTTCCTTCTCTATGAACGGTATGTTTTGTCTGTATAGTGTGCAAGAAACAATACTTTTCACTGTATGTTAATACATGTGACAATAATAAATCAAATCAAATCAGATCACAAGAAATAATGTTCTCCATTTCATTCCTAGTCTGTGCTGCTTGTTGATTTTGGGTAATACAGGAACAAATGACTTGATTGCCCTGTGAAGTAAGAAAAAGAAAAAAATCATTGGGAAAGGTTCCTGTTGCTGTTCCTGTCCACTATCAGGATTGAACAGAAGGTATCTGTTTGTGGATCTGTGGTGAGGGTAGACCGAGCTTTACTGTGATTCATCTCATGGTAGAATAGTTTGCTGATCCTCGCTGTCCAGACTGAAAAAAAAAAGAAAGACCATTTGGATGTTATAATGGAGGGTGACTAGCACATGTAAAACTGCACAACAGAAGTTGACAAATTCCAAGGAGGAGGATAGAATCAATAACAGTCTTTGAGTTCTGGAGCAATTGTTTTGGTAATGATCAATAAGTTGCTCAGATCTGACTGTCTTTTTCAGTATTTTCCTCAGTGTTTTCACTGTCGTATTTTAACAATGTTTTAATGAACTTTATATGAATCTATGAATTCAGGGGAGGTGATGGCCTGGTAGTATTATCACTAGACTATTAATCTATTAATGTTCTAGGAATCTGGGTTCGAATCCTGCCATAGTGGATGGTGGAATTTGAATTCAATCAAAAATGTCTGGAATTAAGAATCTACTGATGACCATGAAATCTAGATTTGTGCTGGTAAATAGTTAATTATTCACTTCAGATGTTGATTGTCAGCTTGAAGCACTTCCAGGTTAGGTGTAGCAGCATTAAATGCAGAGTAAAGTTCTCTCTACTCTTACCCTAACAATGTGCCTCACTCCCAGGGCAGAATTTAATCCTGGTGTGAGGGAACAATCTAGTCTCCCTGACAACTTTGTCTGCAGGAAGTGTGTCCAGTTGCAGCTTCTTACAGACCGCATTGTTTGGTTGGAGCAGCAGATGGATGCACTGCGGAGCATACAGGAGGCAGAGAGTGTGATAGACACTAGTTACAGGGAGGTTGTCACACCACAGGTTCAGACAGGTAGATGGGTGACTACCAGGAGAGGCAGGCAGGTAGTGCAGGAGTCTCCCGTGGCTATTCCCCTTTCAAACAGGTATACCGTTTTGGATACTGTTGAGGGGGATAGCCTGTCAGGGGAAGATACTAGCAGCAGCCAGGCCTATGGTACCACACCTGGTTCTGCTGTAGAGCAGGGTCGGGCAAAGAGCAAGCGAGCAGTAGTAATAGGGGACTCGCTAGTTAGAAGCCGCAATCGAGACTCCAGGATGGTGTGTTGCCTCCCTGGTGCCAGGGTCAAGGATGTCTCTGAGCATTCTTAAGGGGGAAGGACATTCTTAAGGGGGAAGGTGAGTCGTCAGAAGTCATTGTACATATTGGTACCAACGACATAGATAGGAAAAGGGATGAGGTCCTGAAGTGTGAATATAGAGAGTTAGGCAGAAGGCAGTGCAGGACCTCGAAGGTAGTAATTTCTGAATTACTGCCGGTGCCACGTGCTAGTGAAAGTAGGAATAGGAAGATTAGGCAGATGAACGCGTGGCTTGAGAGCTGGTGCAGGGGGCAGAGATTTTGATTTTTGGATCATTGGGATCTTTTCTGGGGAAGGGGTGACCTGTTCAAGAGGGACAGGTTACACTTGAACTGGAGGGGGACTAACATCCTGGCGGGGAGATTTGCTAGAGCCACTTAGCAGGGGAGTGGGATCCAAAGCAGTAGGGAGACAGAAGAGAAAGTTGAGGACAACACAGAAGTTAAAGAAAGCACATTAAATAGTAAAGGCAGTGTCAGTAATACTAGTACCAGACAGATCAGGCAAAAGCAAGACAGAGAGCAAGGGAAGTCCAGATTAAACTGCATTTATTTCAATGCAAGAGGCCTGATGGGCAAGGCAGATGAACTCAGGGCATGGATGGGTACGTGGGACTGGGATATTATATCAATTACTGAAACATGGCTAAGGGAGGGACAGGACTGGCAGCTCAATGTTCCAATGCTAGAGGAAAGATAGAACAGGAGGTAAGAGAGGAGGGGGAGTTGCACTTTTGATTAGGGAAAACATCACGGCAGTACTGAGAGGGGATATATTTGAGGGTTCGGCCACTGAGTCTATATGGGTAGAACTGAGAAATAAGAAGGGGGAAATCACTTTGATAGAGTTGTACTATAGGCCCCCAAATAGTCGGTGGGAAATTGAGGAGCAAATATGTAGGGAGATTACAGATAGCTCCAAGAAAAATAAGGTGGTAATAGTAGGAGATTTTAACTTTCCCAACATTGATTGGGACAGCCATAACATTAGAGGGTTGGATGGAGAGAAATTTGTTGAGTGTATTCAGGAGGAATTTTTCATTCAGTTTGTGGATGGCCCGACTAGAGAAGGGGCAAAACATGACCTCCTCTTGGGAAAGAAGGAAGGGCAGGTGACAGAAGTATTAGTGAGGAATCACTTTGGGACCAGTGACCATAATTCCATTAGTTTTAAGATAGCAATGGAGAATGATAGGTCTGGCCCAAAAGTTAAAATTCTAAATTGGGGCAAGGCCAATTTTGATGGTATCAGGCAGGAACTTTCAAAAGTTAATTGGGGGAGTCTGTGGGAAGGCAAAGGGACGTCTGGGAAGTGGGAGGCTTTCAAAAGTGTGTTAACCAGGGTTCAGAGTAAGCACATTCCTCTTAGAGTGAAGGACAAGGCTGGTAGAAGTAGGGAACCCTGGATGACTTGGGATATTGAGGCCCTGGTCCAGAAGAAGAAGGAGGCACATGATATGCACAGGCAGCTGGGATTAAGTGAATCCCTTGAAGAGTATAGGGGGTGTAGGAGTAGAATTAAGAGAGAAATCAGGAGGCAAAAAGGAGACACGAGATTGTTTTGACAGATAAGGCAAAGGAGAATCCAAAGAGCTTCTATAAATACATAAAGGGCAAAAGAGTGACAAGGGAGAGAGTAGGGTCTCTTAAGGATCAACAAGGTCATCTATGTGTAGATCCACAAGAGGTGGGTGAGATCCTAAATTAATATTTCTCATCAGTATTTACGATTGAGAAAAGCATGGATGTTAGGGAACTTGGGGAAATAAATAATGATGTCTTGAGGAGTGTACATATTACAGAGAAAGAGGTGCTGGAAGTCTTAAAGTGCATCAAGGTAGATAAATCCTCTGGACCTGATGAAGTGTATCCCAGGACATTGTGGGAGGCTAGGGAGGAAATTGCGGGTCCCCTAGCAGAGATATTTGAATCATTAATAGTCACGGGTGAGGTGCCTGAAGATTGGAGGGTGGCAAATGTTGTGCCTTTGTTTAAAAAGGGCTGCAGGGAAAAGCCTGGGAACTATAGGCCAGTGAGCCTCACATCTGTGGTGGGTAAGTTGTTGGAAGGCATTTTGAGAGACAGGATCTACAGGCATTTAGAGACGCAAGGACTGATTAGGGACAGTCAGCATGGCTTTGAGAGTGGAAAATCATGTCTCACAAATTTGGTTGAGTTTTTTGAAGGGGTAACCAAGAAGGTAGCTGAGGGCAGTGCAGTTGATGTTGTCTATATGGACTTTAGCAAGGCCTTTGACAAGGTACCGCATGGTAAGTTGTTGCATAAGGTTAAATCTCACGGGATCCAGGGTGAGGTAGCTAAATGGATACAAAATTGGCTTCTTGACAGAAACCAGAGGGTGGTTGTAGAGGGTTGTTTTTCAAACTGGAGGCCTGTGACCAGTGGTGTGCCTCAGGGATCAGCGCTGGGTCCACTGTTATTTGTCATTTATATTAATGATTTGGATGAGAATATAAGAGGCCTGATTAGTAAGTTTGCAGATGACACCAAGATTGATGGCATAGTGGACAGTGAAGAAAGTTATCTCCGATTGCAACAGGATTTTGATCAATTGGGCCAGTGGGTTGACGAATGGCAAATGGAATTTAATTTCGATAAATGCGAGGTGATGCATTTTGGTAGATTGAACCAGGGCAGGACTTCCTTAGTTAATAGAACATAGAAAAGCTACAGCACAAACAGGCCCTTCGGCCCACAAGTTGCGCCGAACATGTCCCTACCTACTAGGCTTACCTATAACCCTCTAACTTACTAATAGAACACAGTGATAGGGCGTTGGAGAGAGTTACAGAACAAAGAGATCTCGGGGTACATGTTCACAGCTCCTTGAAAGTGGAGTCACAGGTGGACAGAGTGGTGAAGAAGGCATTCAGCATGCTTGGTTTCATTGGTCAGAACATTGAATACAGGAGTTGGGACGTCTTGTTGAAGTTGTACAATTCATTGGTAAGGCCATACTTGGAATACTGTGTACAGTTCTGGTCACCCTATTATAGAAAGGATATTATTAAACTAGAAAGAGTGCAGAAAAGATTTACTAGGATGCAACCGGGGCTTGATGGTTTGAGTTATAAGGAGAGGCTGGATAGACTGGGACTTTTTTCTCTGGAGCGTAGGAGGCTGAGGGGTGATCTTATAGAGGTCTATAAAATAATGAGGGGCACAGATCAGCTAGATAGTCAATATATTTTCTCAAAGGTAGGGAAGTCTAAAACTAGAGGTCATAGGTTTAAGGTGAGAGTGGAGAGATACAAAAGTGTCCAGAGGGGCAATGTTTTCACACAGAGGGTGGTGAGTGTCTGGAACAAGCTGCCAGAGGCAGTAGTAGAGGCGGATACAATATTGTCTTTTAAAAAGCATTTAGACAGTTACATGAGTAAGATGGGTATAGAGGGATATGGGCCAAATGCGGGCAATTGGGATTAGCTTAGGGGTTTAAGAAAAAAGCGGCATGGACTCTATCATCTCCTTTGGGAAATGTCCGCTATATTAAAGTGCTAGCCAGGCATAACCTGGAATCACGCACCTGGGGCTGGAAATCCTGCCGGCAGTTCCTCATTGCTGTCAGCACCACCAGGGAGCAGTGGTAGCTTCTGGCAATGCATCCACTAGAGGCCCAGGATCAATGAGGGAACCAGGCTGCAGGTGAATGAGGGCAGATTGGAGGGAGTGGGTGGATGGTTCGGGAGAACACCCCATCGACCCTCCCTACCCCCCTCTGCCTTTCCTGATGCCAAGTTCCTCAATCAAACTCTCAGTGCCTCTGAACGAGTGAACAAACTTTTTGGGCTCTGTTCATCTCTGGTTTAATGCCCGTGGGGGAGGGATGAGGCCCTTTATATGGGCATTAATTGCCCACCTAAGAACCTCAATTGATATTGTGTTGGGAAGGAGCTTTCCAGTCCCAGACTTAATTGGCGCAGAGGTGGAAAGTGGTGAGCTCCCGTTCCAGCCCCCTCCGTTAAGTACCCGTGTCTCTAACTCACATCATGGGAGGGCATTAAATTCCCTCCCACCCCATACCTCAATAGTGCTGGTTTCTTGTCAAACAAGCAACATTAACATGTGTTTTCCATTTCTGACTCTCCGGTGACCAAAGCTCAGTCACCTTGATAAAAGTGTAGAAAGTTTCCATTACCCATACAATGGGTTGGATCAGGGAGGCAGGGTAATATTCATCTGCCTGGTGTGCTGTCAGTAGTCAAGCACCAGTTGCACATTGAGGGACCAGAACCCATTTTGGTTTATGAAAATGGCAGAGTTCACATAAGAAACTTGCAAGGAAATGTGTGTGTATTCAATAGCATCCTGCTCCGTGGGGAAGCCTGCAGTCTGAGCAAATCCTCATGTCTGCTTGTCCTTGGCAAGAAGGAATGAGATGTGAAATGATTTTAGGTTTTACCACTTCCCCTTCAGGATTCCTTTGTCTTGACAGTTGTATAAACTGTTCACAGTTAGTTCAACTATCAATTCCCAGACTCTATTCAGAGGGCATGGAACTTTTGATTTACCTCTGAAGTCCGCTTTCCCACTTCAGTTCTGGTCACTACAGTTGTCTCTTTCACTCACAATAGTTTCTCCTGAACAATGCCTTGGTATCAGTTCTCTTAACTTCAGTCTTCTTAAGACGTTCTTGATGTCCAATTCCCTAGTTATCTGGTCTGTATCTGGCTCTTTGGGAAGTATGTCTCTTTGCAGCTTTCATGTCCTGTCAAGTTTTTACTTCTGGCTTAGTTGAGAGATGTTCACTTCCCGGTCTACCTTCAACTGCAAACAAATTCAGTTAAACCAAGAAGAAAAAGCCTTCCTGCCTTAAAAGGACCTCCAGTTGCTAAGCAAAGACTATATGCTTTTGCCACCTTATTTACTTTTCATGCCATGACCCATCTAAGCACAATAGGAGCACAGTTTGGAACTGAAGCAACCCCCACATATACAAACACCTTTGTCCAGCATGAATCTAGCAATGGGTTTTACTTTTCCATGCACAGAAACATTAAATTATATCCACTTTAAACTATACCTTATTTCCAATGTTTACCAATGCAAATTCAAATCCCTTAAAACTACCTTTGTTTTTCTAACAGATGAAGCTGTTTCTCTGTGTTGAGAGTCTCAGTGGTGTCCCTAATGCAACAATGCATTGAACTGGTAAAATGGTGCTTTTATCTCCAGTAACAACCTGGAAGAAGCTGGGTGCTTAAAGGTGAGGAAGCATGGTCAACTTGAAAGCCATGGGTAGTTCTGTCCTTTCCCGGCTTTGAGCCTGCAGTTCTAGTAGCAGCAGTTGGCAGATTTTCAGTCAAGACCTCTTTAGTAAAATGAAGACAGCTCAAGCATTGGTCCTGTTTAGCTGCAGTAAGAATATTTTGAGCATTGGGTGGTTGCCTTGCACCATAAAATGGGTACTACATGGCCCAATTCAGATTCCTAGCTGTGGGTTTTCTGATGATTGTTAATTGCTTCCTAATTATGGTCTGGTCTTGTGCTGTGGCCCCAAGCTTACTAGAAATGGAACTCAAAACATTTTCATACAGTAGTTTTCTTTAGACTGGCAATGGTTTAAGTAGACTCACTTCTTTCTCTAGACAGAAGGTGACAGACGAGTTATACTCTGTCTCCTTTTTGCCCTTGGCTTCCAATAAATCAGTTTCATACTGATACCAGCTTTCAGAAGAGAACAGTTACAGCAAGATTTTATGAAAAGAGTTAGAAATGTTCAAGTTTCTGCTGATTATTTTGTCTTCCTTTCCCAACTTAGCGCAGCCACAATTTTTTAAAAAGCCCTAACCAGTAAATGTAAAAAAATTACATTTATTTAGAGACAGTATTTTACTCACCCAAGTTTGTGGTATGTTTATGTCTTTACTGGTGAAATCTAGGCATTGTAGAATCTCTAAGCACCTGCTGTATATTTTAGGATTCATTTGGAAAAATAATTAGGCTAAAGCACCAGCTACTGTAGAACAGTGCAATTGATGTGCATAATTTTTTGACGAGCATATTTTTTAGGCTTGATTCCAAAGTGGATGAGAGCTTCAGTTCAATGGCATGGAACCACAGGAACTGTTCCAGTGCAGAAGGAGGCCATTTAGCCCATCATGTCTACACCAGCCCTCTGAATGAGCAATTAACCTAGTGCCATTATCTCAGCTTCTCCCCATACTCTCCACATATTCTTCCTTTTTAAAGAATTGTCTAATTCCTTATTGAATACTTAAGTTGAACCTGCCTTCCCCACCCTCCCAGGCAATGCAAATCGGATCTTAACCACTCGCCATGTGAAAAAGATTTTCCTCATGTCTGGGTCATACCACAGATTTGTCTATATCCTTTTGAAGATCGGCACTGCCCTCCTCACAGTTCACAACGCTTCCAAGTTTTGTCTCCTCAGCAAACTTTGGAATCATGCCCTGTACACCATAGCCTAGATCATTAATATATATCAGGAAAAGCACAGATTTCAACATGATCTCTGGGAGACTCCACTACAAACGTTCCTCCAGCCCCAAAAACACCCATTAATCCCTAATCTCTGTTTCCTATCACTCAGCCACGTCCATATCCATATTGTTCCTATCCTTTTTATTCCCTGAGCTATATCTTTACTCACAAGTCTGTTGTGTGGCGTCGTATGAGTGTGTATGAAAATCAAGGCAATAAAATGGGAATGAGCATAGGTGTGATTCCTTACTTGGCGAATGCACTCTGTGCCTAGATTATAAAACAGGTAATCAGGATAGCTGATGTTCTGGGCTGAATGAGTTACTGATTAACCTTATTGCAGCTTATCTGATCCACAGATGAGAATGGATTTCAATTCCTTCCATCCCAGTAAAACATCTCATCCTGGCTACACATTTTAATACTTGCCCTACCCAAGCTGCTGTGGTGATCGTGTTCCTCTTGTCATCATCAGCTTGTCAGTTTCCTCCTTCACCAGTACCTTTCGAACACCTCAGCCTTCTCCGTCTGCTTATCTCTCAACTGGAAAAGACTGTCATTTATCAAACTGTCAATCTCTCCTCGAACTTCAAGGTCCTCCTTGAAGTGGGTCATTAGATTAATGACTTATAGTTTTCAGGACAGGCTGAGAAAAATATAAACTTCAAGGAGATATGATTGAGGTCTTCAGAAGAATAAAATGATTAGATTTTCTCCATGTGGGTGGGGTATTTGAGCTCGGTAGACAACAGACAACCAGGAACCATCGGTGCAAGTTCCAAAAGCATTGAACTACATTCCATGCCAGGAGTTATTTGATTTTCCTGATTATTGTTGATCTTTGGAATAAGTTGCAGGGACATAGCGTAAGTGCAGATTTGCTATAATTATTAAAGAGGGAGTTTTATGAGTTCTAATAAGTTTTAATGAATTCTAATAATAATAGGGGAATTTCACAGTAACTTCATTGCAGTGTTACTGTAAGCCTTACTTGTGACAAATAAATAAACTTTAAACTTTAAGTAGGAAAAACCTTGATTATATAGACTGTAAGTCGGTCATGGCGGGGATGGGGGTAGTGGGTGGTGGAGTGTCACCGCCAACTCCCAAATTGTTTGATTATCTAGAACTTGTTTGAATAACTTTGGGATTGAGATAGGAATTTCCAGAGCTTTTTTCCTGCTAGGTTTTTCAGCTTTTTTTTTAACCTCTCTTAGAGGTGCGATAGAGGTGATGACGTGTACACATCGTACGAGACCAAGATGGGCTGCCTGTCTTTTCCTCTCCTTTTCATTTATATTTATTGCTTCCCAAGTCCAGTGCTTCTTGGTACTATTGATGGTACACTTTCCTCAAACACTGTTATTCTCCCTTTAAAAAAATCCTGCATCAAAAACAGCTCAATGCATTTGTAATTTATCTTGATGTTCTGAGGTAGTCCCTAATCTACCTATTTGGAGAAAGTTTAATCCTTTAACTATTTTAAAAGCCTCAATTATACAGACTTTTCCTGAACTAAAGTTAAAAAGCCCCTGCCCCACATCCTGCCTCTGTCTAGTTTGTTGTCTCCAGCTTCCCTCCCATCATTAACATTGTTTTATTTTTCAAAGCCTTTGGATTATTTCATCGTCACCCAGCTTTGTCCATCTCACCGTCACCTTTGTGTCTGAATCACATTAGTTTGGCTCAGAGCACTGAGAACATTCTGGATAAGTCACAAATGGCATCCTCGGTGATTTTGACAATACTTCACCCCTCCTTGCTCTGTTCAACTCCTGCGCTATGATATGGCACATAATTAATAGCACTGTATAGCTACCTGGAAAATCCTCTCTGTTGTCTAGATCTGTGGCATGGCTTCCTTACCTCTGATACTGCAGTCCAGGAGAAGGCCTCAGGAGCCTGCTGCCTTGCATAGTTCTCACCTGGTCTGAGCTTGAAGACCAGGTGAGATAGGACAGCTGGATTTCCAGCTAAAGAACTAGGAGAAATTCTGATTGCCACTCAGCAGAGGTTGTGCTGTAAGGCTACTCTAAAGGTTCATCTTTTTCAAATGGCAATGCACCAGCAGTTCCAGTTAAGAAGTGGCATTACGATGTGTGCCCAGCTGTAGCATGGGTATGTATATGAAGCAAAGAAAGAGATGTTTTCTGACAGCTTATCATGCTCTGTGGCTTAATAGGGAGAGAGAAAATTCACTGTACTTGCATAAGTTGAAAATCAGCTTTGCATGGTGGTCAGCCTTCCTTCGACATTTTTACTTAAGCTATGAACTCTTTTCCTCACCTGCTTCCATATCCTTTTGCTCTTCGGTGCCAAGCAGATTGGAATTGTTTGAGGGGGATATCCTTGTTGTCCATAATGAGACATGCTCTTTTTCTACACTTCTCACTCCATCAGCTCCAGAACGGAATGGTTCCATTGGCATCATGGCAATCCAGAGCTTTGGGGTGATAACCTAGCTGCATGAATTCAAATCTCACCACAGCAGCTGGGGAATTTAAACTCAAGTTAATTAAATCAAAACCCTGAACAAAAATCTAGTATCAGTAATGGTGACCATAAACTACCAGATTGTCATACAAGCTCATCTGGTTACTGATGTCTTGGAGAGAAGGATGGTTATTGCTGTCCTTTTAACATAAACACCCACTATTTCTCCTTGTGCACTTTGTCCTGCATTGTGGTTACTGTTAGGGGAGGCTGCATACCACTCCTACTTGTGACATATTTTCCCTACTTTTCCTCATCACCACCCAAATCTATTCTACATTCTGGTCTCCTGAACCAAGGTAATCTTTATCTATTGCCAATTTGCACTTGGCCAGGTAATAATTGACGTTCTGCTTCTTATTTGGTGCCTAGCCCTTCCTACTAACTGTGCAGAACTTCTTTCCTTGTCCTATGTTGTTGATACCTACATGGACCAGAACAATATGTCCTCTCCTTCCTGCTGTAAGTTCCTCCCCACCCCTGAGCAAATACCTTGAACTCTTGCACCTTGCTGCAGAGAATTTCAATCCCCCTCACTATACTGTCCCCTACTATGACTACACTTTTGTTTGTCCCTCCCCACTTCCCTACCCCCCCCCCCCGCCCCCCCCTCCCCCCTCCCCCACCCCCCTCACCCTTCCCCAACCCACAGGGCAGCACGGTGGCACAGTGGTTAGCACTGTTGCCTCACAGAGCCGGGGACCCGGGTTCGATTCCTGGCTTGGGTCACCGTCTGTGTGGAGTCTGCATGTTCTCCCCGTGTCTGTGTGGGTTTCCTCCAGGTGCTCCGGTTTCCTTCCACAATCCGAAAGACGTACCGGTTAGGAGCATTGGCCGTGCTAAATACTCCCTCATTGTACCCAAACAGGTGCCTGAAGGTTGCGACTAGGGGATTTTCACAGTATCTTCATTGCAGTGTTAATGTAAGCCTACTTGCGACACTAATTAAAAAAAACACTTTAACAGCTTTTTGTATCATGCTGCCATGGCCGGCCTGCTCATCCACCTTGCAGAGCACCTCAAACCCGTTAGACAATTGCAAGGTCTGAGGCTCCTCCACCACTGTCTGCCTCGCCCCTATACATGCCTCACTCACAGTCACATCCCCCTGTTTCTCACTGCTGACCAAAGCAGATAATCCTATTCTAAAAGGTGTGATCGTCTTCTGGAACAAAATATGTCTCCCCTTTCCTGATGTTGCACAGTGTCTGCAGTTCAGAGCAATAATTCTGATCCGGAATTCCTCCAACTTCTTGCAGAAGTGTAAGCAGTTAGAGGAATTCCTTGATTGGGAATTGCCTTGGCATCCAAAAGCACCCACATTCCACAGCTGCAACATAACACTATCCTGCCATTGTTGCTTATGTTATTTAGCTAATCTAGCTAATTTAGTTTAAATACTTTCTTAACTAACTATGTATGCTACAGTTTACAGTGTTTATTAAATGCTGGTACCACTGTCAACCACAGGTTATATGTTTCCTAACAACACAGGAATGTGTTTTAAGCATTTATTTAAGTTATTTTATTTTAATTTTAAAATTTTAGTTATTTTTATTCATGGATCTTCCTTACTTCCCATGGCCTCGGCTGGCAATTACTACACTGTCCCGAACACTAAGCACTTATTGGCCTATCAACCTACTAACCTACTTCCAAATGATTTCAAACCTTAGAACTAGAATAAACCTTAACTCACCGAGCTTCTACTCCAACAAATGAAATTGCTTCTTTGATGTTCCTATCTATTGTTTATTTCATCCTCCTTTTGAACGCATTGTGCGCCGGTTCCAAGCAGATGTGACCCTCTAATTCCCAGGTAAATATATATCAAGAAATGGCTGAAGCATTGCAAAGGCTATGGGCCCTGACAATATTCAGCTCCAGACCAGCTGCACCCATCGCCAAGCTGTTCTAGGACAGCTCCCACACTAGCATCTACCCAGCAGTGTCAAAAATTGCCCAGGTATTTCTTGTCCACACAAAGCAGGAGAAATCCAAACCGTCCAATTCCTGCCTCATCAGTCTATTCTCGATCATCAGCAAAGGCAGGTGTCACTGACAGGGCTAACTCCAGCAAGAGGGAATTGAACTATTTCCCCATGACATTCAGTAGCATTGATGTGGAGATGCCGGCGTTGGACTGGGACATATTGTTCTGGTCCATGTAGGTATCAACAGTAAGAAGTTTAACAACACCAGGTTAAAGTCCAACAGGTTTATTTGGTAGCAAAAGCCACACAAGCTTTCGGAGCTCTTAGCCCCTTCTTCAGGTGAGTGGGAATTCTGTTCACAAACAGAGCTTATAAAGACACAGACTCAATTTACATGAATAATGGTTGGAATGCAAATACTTACAACTAATCAAGTCTTTAAGAGACGAAACAATGTGAGTGGAGAGAGCATCAAGACAGGCTAAAAAGATGTGTATTGTCTCCAGACAAGACAGCCAGTGAAACTCTGCAGGTCCACGCAACTGTGGGAGTTACAAATAGTGTGACATGAACCCAATATCCCGGTTGAGGCCGTCCTCGTGTGTGCGGAACTTGGCTATCAGTTTCTGCTCAGCGACTCTGCGCTGTCGTGTGTTGCGAAGGCCGCTTTGGAGAACGCTTACCCGAATATCAGAGGCCGAATGCCCGTGACCGCTGAAGTGCTCCCCAACAGGAAGAGAACAGTCTTGCCTGGTGATTGTCGAGCGGTGTTCATTCATCCGTTGTCGCAGTGTCTGCATAGTTTCCCCAATGTACCATGCCTCGGGACATCCTTTCTTGCAGCGTATCAGGTAGACAACGTTGGCCGAATTGCAAGAGTATGTACCGTGTACCTGGTGAATGGTGTTCTCACGTGAGATGATGGCATCTGTGTCGATGATCCGGCACGTCTTGCAGAGGTTGCTGTGGCAGGGTTGTGTGGTGTCATGGTCACTGTTCTCCTGAAGGCTGGGTAGTTTACTGCGGACAATGGTCTGTTTGAGGTTGTGCGGTTGTTTGAAGGCAAGAAGTGGGGGTGTGGGGATGGCCTTGGCGAGATGTTCGTCTTCATCAATGACATGTTGAAGGCTCCGGAGGAGATGCCGTAGCTTCTCCGCTCCGGGGAAGTACTGGACGACGAAGGGTACTCTGTCCACTGTGTCCCGTGTTTGTCTTCTGAGGAGGTCGGTGCGGTTTTTCGCTGTGGCGCGTTGGAACTGTTGATCAATGAGTCTAGCGCCATATCCTGTTCTTATGAGGGCATCTTTCAGCGTCTGGAGGTGTCTGTTGCGATCCTCCTCATCCGAGCAGATCCTGTGTATACGGAGGGCTTGTCCGTAGGGGATGGCTTCTTTAACGTGTTTAGGGTGGAAGCTGGAGAAGTGGAGCATCGTGAGGTTATCCGTGGGCTTGCGGTACAGTGAGGTGCTGAGGTGACCGTCCTTAATGGAGATGCGTGTGTCCAAGAATGCAACCGATTCCGGAGAGTAGTCTATGGTGAGCCTGACCAGCATCCCCCATGACGATGGCATTGCTGCAACAGCCTCAGTGCTCAGCGCCAACAACTGCCAGTTTCCAGATGCAATTTTACATCTCATCCGCTTCATCCTGGACCACAATATCTTCACCTTCAACAACCAGTTCTTCATCCAGACACACGGAACAGCCATGGGGACCAAATTCGCACCTCAATATGCCAACATCTTCATGCACAGGTTCGAACAAGACTTCTTCACCGCACGGGACCTTCAACCGATGCTATACACTAGATACATCGATGACATTTTCTTCCTTTGGACTCATGGTGAACAATCACTGAAACAACTCTATGATGACATCAACAAGTTCCATCCCACCATCAGGCTCACCATAGACTACTCTCCGGAATCGGTTGCATTCTTGGACACACGCATCTCCATTAAGGACGGTCACCTCAGCACCTCACTATAACGCAAGCCCATGGATAACCTCACGATGCTCCACTTCTCCAGCTTCCACCCTAAACACGTTAAAGAAGCCATTCCCTACGGACAAGCCCTCCGTATACACAGGATCTGCTCGGATGAGGAGGATCGCAACAGACACCTCCAGACGCTGAAGGATGCCCTCATAAGAACAGGATATGGCGCTAGACTCATTGATCAACAGTTCCAACGCGCCACAGTGAAAAACCGCACCGACCTCCTCAGAAGACAAACACGGGACACAGTGGACAGAGTACCCTTCGTTGTCCAGCACTTCCCTGGAGCGGAGGAGCTACGGCATCTCCTCCGGAGCCTTCAACATGTCATTGATGAAGACGAACATCTCGCCAAGGCCATCCCCATACCCCCACTTCTTGCCTTCAAACAACCGCACAACCTCAAACAGACCATTGTCCGCAGCAAACTACCCAGCCTTCAGGAGAACAGTGACCATGACACCACACAACCCTGCCACAGCAACCTCTGCAAGACGTGCCGGATCATCGACACAGATGCCATCATCTCACGTGAGAACACCATTCACCAGGTACATGGTACATACTCTTGCAATTCGGCCAACGTTGTCTACCTGATACGCTGCAAGAAAGGATGTCCCGAGGCATGGTACATTGGGGAAACTATGCAGACGCTGCGACAACGGATGAATGAACACCGCTCGACAATCACCAGGCAAGACTGTTCTCTTCCTGTTGGGGAGCACTTCAGCGGTCACGGGCATTCGGCCTCTGATATTCGGGTAAGCGTTCTCCAACGCGGCCTTCGCGACACACGACAGCGCAGAGTCGCTGAGCAGAAACTGATAGCCAAGTTCCGCACACACGAGGACGGCCTCAACCGGGATATTGGGTTCATGTCACACTATTTGTAACTCCCACAGTTGCGTGGACCTGCAGAGTTTCACTGGCTGTCTTGTCTGGAGACAATACACATCTTTTTAGCCTGTCTTGATGCTCTCTCCACTCACATTGTTTCGTCTCTTAAAGACTTGATTAGTTGTAAGTATTTGCATTCCAACCATTATTCATGTAAATTGAGTCTGTGTCTTTATAAGCTCTGTTTGTGAACAGAATTCCCACTCACCTGAAGAAGGGGCTAAGAGCTCCGAAAGCTTGTGTGGCTTTTGCTATCAAATAAACCTGTTGGACTTTAACCTGGTGTTGTTAAACTTCTTATTCAGTAGCATTACCATTGCTGAATCCCCCACCGTCAACACCCTGTGGATCCTGATTTACCAGTAACTTATCTGGAACATTCACTTAAATACTGTGGCTGCAAAAGCAGGTCACAGGCTGGGAATTCTGCATAGAGAGTCTCACGTCTGACTCCCCAGAGCTCTTTCACCGTCTACAAGACACAAATCTATGTGTGATGCAATACTCTGCATGGATGAAGGTGACTCCAACAACACTGGGCCCTATTTTACCATTGCAGAACGGTCGCGAAAACGTGGTAAAGTCGGGTGAGAGGCCATTATCGCGATCAACACCCGCGTCCGCGCAGATTGCCGCTTTACCGAAACCCGGGAATGGCGGGGATCCGCTTCACGCACAAAACGGGCGCAATGGCGATTTAAATGTATTTGCATGCATTTAAATTGAATTAATGAACTGCCCGCCCAATTCTATCAGCATTTCCCCCTTTACCACCGCGTTTGCCAATCCGGAACCGCGCCGTAATGGACCTGCTGAATAAAAGTCTGAACCAGGCGCTTCATCATTGAGGGTCGGCGAGGAGGTAAGTGTGGTGAACCATAGATGGTTACCACTATAGGTACTTGTACATATGTTACTCTTGTTACTGTTGGGGTTAGGGTTTGGGTGTTCCACCTGTTATTATTGTTTATGTGGTACACTCCGTTCAGCTCCGCCTTCTTAGAGGAGTATAAAGGTCACTGCTACTTCCTAGCAGTCTTTAGTCTGGGATAATACTGTTAAGTAGTGTGCTCCTATTTGTCGTGCATAAAGGCCTTTATTCCTGGGTACGTCCTAGCCTCCCATGTGAATCAATCGCGCATCAATTTTATTCACGACAAATACGGAAAATTTTGTTCGAACAAAATGGAGCAGATGCTAAAGCCCGATCGGCTAACATTGGATCCGTGTGCCGCAGGGACGTCGAACACTTTCGACCGTTGGTTGAAGTGCTTCGAGGATTACGTTGAGACCTCGGCAGCAGTCCAGTCCGATGCCGACAGATTGCGGGTCCTCCATGCCAGGGTGAGCGACACTGTGTATGCAACAATTCGCGATTCCCAAAATTATAAAGATGCTATCGACTTGCTCAAGAGGCTGTATAACAAACAGCCGAACGAAATTCATGCTCGTCACCTATTAGCCACTCGACGGCGGCAGCCCGGCGAAACTACGGGACAGTACCTGCGCGAACTTCAACAGCTAGCCAGAGCCTGCAACTGCAAGGTGGTGTCGGCTACTCAATACACCAACGACCTCATTCGGGACGCGTTCGTGGCGGGAATCGGCTCATTCTATATCCGCCTGCGGCTGCTAGAGCAGGGTAACCTGGACCTGGCTAAGACGGTAGAATTGGCCGACGCAATGGAAACGGCCTCCAGAAGTCTCGAAGCCTACCCCACCGACCACGTGGGAACAGCGTGGCAAGCACAGCCGCCGCCTCAGCTGTACTCGGCGGCTCCTCGGAACTGCGCGATGATGCTCCCAACTTCAGACCTGACGGCTGCGGCAGCTCCTGGAGGCCCAAGGTGCTACTTCTGTGGTTTGGCGAAGCATCCTCACCAAAGATGTCCGGCCAGGGCGGTGTTTTGCTCCGCCTGTGGAAAGAAAGGGCACTATGCTAAGGTGTGCCGAGAGAAGACCCCTTCCAGGCCCAGCAGTGCTGCGTGCGACTCCCCAGGATCCATCTCCTCGTCTCCGGCCTCGTCGATGTCTTCAGCCACGTGCGACCTGCGGGTGCCGCCATTTTCAACATCCTCAACCTTGTGCGATTCATGGGCGCAGCCACTTTGGTCGACACCGGCCGCAGGGGACCCATTGGCAAGAGGTACTTCCTGATGCGCTCCATTCGATCTGGTCCCTCCTGTGTACGGCAACCAACGCTACCCCACATGAGCGGATGTTTGTCTTCCCTGGGAAGTCTTCCTCTGGGACCTCACTGCCATCTTGGTTGACGTACCCAGGACCTGTCCTCCTGCGGCGGCATGTTAGGGCCCGCAAGTCCGACCCTTTGGTTGAACAGGTCCATCTCCTCCACGCCAACCCTCAATATGCCTATGTGGCATATCCTGACGGGCGAGAGGACACAGTCTCTATCAGAGATCTGGCACCAGCAGGGGACCTGGAAACCCCCGTCACTCCCGCACCCCTGGTTAGGATTCCTTTGCCCATTCTCTCCCCTCCTGACACGGCGCGGACAGCATCGGGACCTCAACTTAATCCTCTTACTCCTGTGTGCAGCTTGCCTGAGTCCAGGGGATTGTGGCCATCTCGAGGTCGGCAGTCGGGAGAGGAACTGGAGGAGTCTGTGGACAGCACCTCGGAGAGAGGGTCATCACCACGGTCACCAGAACCGGCACTGGAGCCAGTGCTGTGGAGGTCGCAGAGACGGTGCGGACCCCGAAACGGCTGAACTTGTGAACATGTGGACAGTTCGTATTGTTTTCTTACCCCACCGGTCTTTGTTTTTAAAGGAGGGGTGAATGTGGTGAACCATAGATGGTTACCACTATGGGTACTTGTACATATGTTACTCTTGTTACTGTTGGGGTTAGGGTTTGGGTGTTCCACCTGTTATTATTGTTTATGTGGTACACTCCGTTCGGCTCCGCCTTCTTACAGGAGTATAAAGGTCACTGCTACTTCCTAGCAGTCTTTAGTCTGGGATAATATTGTTAAGTAGTGTGCTCCTATTTGTCGTGAATAAAAGCCTTTATTCTTGGGTACGTCCTAGCCTCCCGTGTGAATCAATCGCGCATCAGTAAGCGCATGGCATCCGACTGCTCTCCGCTACTCACGGGTGTCCTGTTGTTGCGGCCATTTTGCTGTCTCGGGTCGGTGGCGGCTCTGCGAGTGTGTGGGGGGGGAGGGGGGGCTGTTGCTGTGCACGATCTCCGATGTTTGTTCTGCAGCACGGACCCGGGTCTCAGCACTGACCTCGGGTCTTGCAGTGCTGCTGGGTCCTAGCACTGCAACTCACTTCAGGCTGAAGGATGTGCACAAAGCCCTTGCAGATAGCACTGCTGCAGCCTCTCAACGTTACCAGGGGCTGTGATTGTGTGGAGCATGTGGCTGGGGGGATTGGGGGGCATGGGGGGCTGTGATTGTCGGTGTGCGAGGGGCAAGCAGCGTTGCATAACTTCCACATCTGCTCACCTCCACCTCCCCCCAACGCACCTCCCCCGCACCCCCAACCCGCCCCCGGCCTTTCAGAGTGATGAGATGGCATTTGCAATGCAACCAATCAATCTTGCTGTTCTTCTGGTTGCTGCTGGAGCTGTGGAGGAGGACATGGAGGAAGAATTGCGGGCCCAGGGGGCCCGGGCCGTACCACTTGCAGGACCGGAGGGAGACGACCATCAGAGGCAGGAAGTGGCTGCCATTCACCCAGAGTGGGGGCTTCGGAGAAGGAGGGAGCAGAGACCCCGGCAGTTCCGTGCACGAGTGCCCTTCGAGGAGATGTTGGACACCGTATGCCGCCGACGTCCCCGACTCCGAAAGGATACCGTGCAACACCTGTGCAACCTGTTGCAGGACCTGGCGCCGAGGGGCGGGGGGGGGGGTGGGGGGCGTGGTGGTGCCACTCTTAGTGGCTGTCAGATTGATGGCTGCTCTGAACTTCTATGCGACTGGTGCCTTCCAGAGCCCGACCGGAGATGTCTGTGGCATCTCCCAGTCTTCAGTCCTCACCTGTGTCAAGCAGGTCACTGAAGCCCTGTATGCCCGGGCTGGGCAGTACATCAAATTCAACCTGGACCAGGCCCATCAGGAAGCCCGGGCTGCAGGGTTCATTGCAATTGCGGTGATGCCGAATGTGCAGGGGCTGGTCGACTGCACCCATGTTGCCCTCAGGGCCCCCCTACAGAATCCACGACAATTTGTTAATAGGAAGGGGTTCCACTCCCTGAATGTACAAATCGTGTGTGACCACAATATGACCATTGTGCACGTCTGCGCCAGACATCCAGGCAGCGAGCCTGACAGCTTCATTGTAAGGAGGTCGGACATCCCAGAAGCATTTGAGGAGGAGCCCAGGCTGCGGGGGTGGCTCCTGGGTGATATGGGTTGCCCGCTTCGGACATGGCTGATGAGGCCTGTGCGGAGCCTGTGACTGAGGAGGAGACCCGCTATAATGAGGCCCATGTAGCCCCCGCGTGACAGTAGAGAGGTGCATTGGGCTCCTCAAGATGCGATTCCGGTGCCTGGACCGATCCGGAGGGGCCCTCCAGTACAGCCCCCTGATCTCCTCCCGCATAGTGGTGGTGTGCTGTGCCCTGCACAATCTGGCTCAGCAGCGAGGTGACCTCTTGGAGGAGGAAGAGGACGTGGAGAATGACCAGCCGGCCGCCACTGGACAGGATGACCAGCAGGAGGAAGAGGAGGATGAGAGCACCTTGGAACACCAGCCAGGTGGTGCGGGGCTGGCATCTCAGCTGAGGCATGCGAGGGTGGCTAGGGAGGCTCTGATAACCAGGCGGTTCAGTTACTCGGGGATGGTGATTGTGGGTTCCATTCCCCTCTCTCCCACCCCCGATAAATGCCTTCCAGTTACCCTGCACATTGTCACACCAGAGTGGTGGGCCTGGGTACTCTGTGCTCGCGATACTTTTTCCAGGCAGGAGGGTGATGACGACTCGCTAAGCACCATTCTGATGGTACCCTGGTACAAACCAGTCTGACTGCTGCCTGAGATCCACATGCACGCTGGCACCTGGGCCCACGCCTGTCCAGTGGGTAAGGGATCCGAAACCCCCACACAGGGCCCTGGGGCGGGTGGGTTGGGGGACGAGAGGTCATCGCCCGTGGGGTATGAGAGACCAATGGCTTCCTTTTCTCAGTGACACCGCATTGAGGGGCTGCCCCAACTGATATCACCATGAGATATCCTTCGGGTGATCGTCAATGGGGCAGGAATCCTAATCGAAACAACCTATTCGCAAGTGGTTGTGGAGAAAAAACATTTATTTACAATAAAGGCGTTCTGATAAGCTGGTGAAACACAGAAACTTGTGAAAAGAAAACACTGCGGTGCCTCCAGTCCTTTCTAACTAGTGCAGCCTGTCACCTGCGCCATCTCAGAGCAACTACAACTTCCTCACCTTACGCTGCCTCACACTGCGCCTCAGTGACTCCCCAGAATGTACATCGGAGGTGGAGGGGGCCAGCTTCCTACCATGCCCCGTGGCCTGTGATGCACGTGGTGGGCGTCCTCTGGAGGCCCTGGACCTTGAGGGCCCTGGCCGGCTTCCAGGTGTCTGGATGTTTCCATGACACCCTCTTCATCCTGCTGCCCCTGAGATGCCTGTGTGGGATCGTTGTCGGTGCAGGCTCGATGTGCCGAATGGCCTCCTTCTGCACTGTAGGGATTCTATGATTAACAGTTCCTAAGCATGAAAATCATAAAATAATATCATTACTAGTAGCAGAAATTCTATTTGAGCTTAATTCCAGCCTACTGCCCTTCTCTTCAGATTAACATTATTTTGTTTTGCATCTTGCTGTGGGAAGGCAGAAAGAAGCAGCTTTGAGTCCATGTAAGAAGTGCAAAACGCATGACATTTGTTATGAAACAGACAGCCCCATCTGGTTTCACACGCTGATTGAGCCCTGCATGTACGTGTGATGTTTTGTGCCACTGGATGTTATGTCTCACATATAACCGTTAGTCACCTTCTTCTTGCGTTTTACCGTCGCTGCCTTCAGTTTAACACCTTCATTACTGAATATGTCACATCTTGCAGGTTTGTGCGTGTAATTGTACAAAGTAATAAAAACGTGTCCTAGTTTCGATGAAAAGGAAATTGCACTGTTGGAAATATGAAACAGAACAGAAAATACTGGAAATAAGCAGCAGGTCTGTTGGTATCTGAAAAAAGAGCAGGTTCATAACTCTAAAGAATTGTCTTCATAACCTTACATATTAGAAATGAAGGAAATGGGGAGGCAATGGCCTCGTGGTATTATCACTAGACTATTAATCCAGAAACTCTGCTAATGTTCTGGGGACCCGGGTTCGAATCCCGCCATGTCAGATGGTAGAATTTGAATTCAACATAAAGGAAAACATATCTGGAATTAAGAACCTGCTGATAACCATTGTTGATTGTCAGAAAAACCCATCTGGTTCACTAATGTCCTATAGGGAGGGAAATTTGCCATCCTTACCTGGTCTGGCCCGCATGTGACTCCAGATCCACAGCAATGTGGTTGATTCTCAACTGGTCTCTGAAGAAGGGCAACAAGGGATGGGCAATAAATGCTGGCCAGCCAGCGATACACATGTCCCACAAATAAATTTTAAAAAATGAATGTTTTGGGGATAAGCTGGCACCTGAGGAAATCCAGTATCTAACCAAAAGTCTGGGAAAAGCTATGAATTCTTTATCTATATAGCAGAACCTTGTGCATTGAAAGTGATTTTGTAATGTGATGTGGTTCCCCTTTCCTGATCTTCATCGTTCAGCAAATTGAGAGAATGGTGGAATAATACAGCAACATGCATATGAATTCGAAGATAGTTTTGTGATATCCCAGAAGATTTTTCAGTGCAAAATGAAACCAAGTGTGGTCTCTGATCTGTCCTGATCCTGTTGATCTCAGCGACTCAGGCAGGGCTCAACACCCTTGGAGCAAGGACAGGGGGACAGAAAATACAGCTGTGTTTTAATTTCTGATCAGCATCTAGGACTCCCAGGTATCTCAGCTGTAATACTCTGCATCATCACAAACACTGCCGATATTCACAGTCTAGTACACCTGGGGGTACACTTGGGGGTGGCACAGTGGCACATTTGTACACCTGGGGGTGGCACAGTGGCACATTGTATTGCTGCCTCACAGGACCCGGGTTCTGTCTGTGCGGAGTCTGCATGTTCTCCCTGTGTCTGCATGGGTTTCCTTCGGATGCTCCGGTTTCCTTCCACAGTCTGAAAGATGTGCTGGTTAGGTGCATTGGGCATGCTAAATTCTCACTCAATGTACCCGAACAGGTGCCGGAATGTGGCGACTCGGGGATTTTCACAGTAACTTCATTGCAGTGTTAATGTAAGCCTACTTGTGATGCTAATAAATAAACTTTAAACTCTTGGGTGAGGCACTGGGGTGTGCTGCAGCTTGTGAATCTGTATCTGGGAAAGGAGGAGAACCACTAGAAAACAATGTCACAGTAAAGGTGGTAATAGTGGAGAAAATTGGACATGATAAAAATCGATAAAAAGGGGGATGTTTAAAAGGTTGGCAGTCCTCAAAATAAAAAAGTCACCAGGTCTGGTGGGGATGCAATCCGAAGTTCCTGAGGGAACAATGGCAGTTCCAGTCACAATGTTTCAATTCCTCTTGGATATGGGTGTGATGCCAGAGGACTGGAGGAGTGAAACTTACATTCCTGTTCAAAAACGGGACAGGGATTATCCTAGCAAATATAGACCGGTATTTCCAACATCAGTGGTTGGGAAACTTTTAGAAGCAGTCAAATGGGACAAAATGAAATGAACTCAGAAAATACTCTTTCAAAGGGCCGGCACGGACATGATGGACCGAATGGTCGTCCGTATTGAATTACTCAATGATTCTAAATTTTATGTGCATAGATACTCGATAAGGACTAGATTAGGGTCAATGTGATGCTCCCATGTCACCTCATTGTTGAAAAGCCGACATACATATATGTTTGAAGGATGAGACAAGGTACCAAATGGCTAACGCCATCTGTGGAAACACTCAGTACAAATCAATGCTGTCAACAGGGCAGGAGGTCGAAGTCTTTAAAGGAAAGCTTATGGTGTGCTATCAGAGAAAGAATGGACAGGTTTAAAATGAGTGAAAGATTAAGAGGCATTTTTAACAAAAAAACAAAAAGGTGCCTCGACACCTTTAGCTTTTGAGCATATTTATGTGTGAACAGAAGCAGTTGCAAACCACAGACCCAAAAGGCCACAGGTTTGATCAGCAGGATGTAACGTATGAATAACTGAGCCCTGTGTATTGAAGTGTTCCTTCATTAACCTTTGGTATCTGATTCTAAATGATAAAGATCACGTCAGTTGCAGAAAATGTCTTTCGTCTTTCTGTAAAATCTTAAACAATGTAAACCACTGCTCAAAACATTATACAACCCTGTCTGTCTGCAAACGGTTGGCATGAATTCGGAAGCTCAGCACAAAAAAGGAAGTTAAAAGCTGGGAAGTTAAAGGCTTAGCTTCCAGATGTAGATAAATTGCTAAAAGAGATTAATTCGGAATATACTGCACGACCAACCTATGACAACTTTGTCGGAGGAGGAGATACGAGAGGGTCTTAACATGGTTTCTGAAAAATAAGTTTGCATCCTTTTCTCTTTTTAAAGGAAGTCACTAGATTGATATGATAATAGTAGTCCATTGTATATCCTGATTGTCACAACTCTTTGACCAGGCGCCACTCAGTAGACTATGCAATAGGGTTGAACTTTGTGGGATTAGTCGGCAGATTTTGGATTTCATGAGTAATTTGAATTCCACTAGACAGAAAGCTGTTCTTACTGGTAGAAATACTACATGGGGGCAGCATTCCTCCCAGATATGCTATGCTTACCATATGGTCAAATTATTCATATTCTGTATGCCAATTGGATTGAATCAAAGTGGTGAAATTCTTGTAGAATTACAGGCTTTCAGGTATTTTTTGGAAAGTTTTGTCGAATAGGGAGACATGCTGTTGAAGCTTTTCATTTTGCACTCCTCAGGACAGAAGCAAAAAGGACATATTCCAAAATTTGACCTCAGACTATATGCACAACCTGGAAGCAGGTGGAATTATCTGAAACTGCCCAACTCCTAAGATGTCCAAAGTTGGGGTGGCACGGTAGCACAGTGGTTAGCGCTGTTGCTTCACAGTGCCAGGGATCCGGGTTTGATTCCCGGCTCGGGTCACTGGCGGTGTGGAGTTTGCGCGTTCTCCCCGTGTCTGTGTGGGTTTCCTCCGGGTGCTCCGGTTTCCTCCCACATTCTGAAAGGAGTGCTGGTTAGGTGCATTGACTCGAACAGGCGCCGGACTGTGGCGACTAGGGGAATTTACCTTCATTGCAGTGTTGATGTAAGCCTTACTTGTGACTAATAAATAAACTTTTACTTTCGATGTGCAGTGTAGGTGGATTGGCCATGCTAAATTACCCCTGCATGTCCCAAGATGTGTAGGTTAGGGATAAATGTGTAGGTTACGGGAATTGGACAGGGGGTAGACCTGGTAGGATGCTCCGTCAGAGAATCAATGCAGACTTGATGGGCTGAATGGCCTCCTACTGCACTGTAGGGATTCTATGATTTCTGTGAACTAGCCCAAACTTTGCCTACAGGCATGGTAACCGCCTTCCCTGGGTGGGACATTAAGAAACAGTATGCATGTTTTCTCTGGTACTCGATGGTTTGAGTTATAACGAGAGGTTTGAAAGAGTAGGGCTTTTTTCTCTGGAGCATAGGAGGTTGAGGGGTGATCTTATAGAGGTCTATAAAATAATGAGGGGCATAGATCAGCTGGATAGTCAACATCTTTTCGCAAAGGTCGGGGAGTCTAAAACAAGAGGACATAAGTTTAAGGTGAGAGGGGAGAGATCAAAAGGGTCCAGAGGGGCAATTTTTTCACACAGAGGATGGTGATCGTCTGGAACAAGCTGCCTGAGGTTGTAGTAGAGGCGGGTACAATTTTGTCTTTTAAAAAGCATTTAGACAGTTACATGGGTAAGATTAGTATAGAGGATTATGGGCCAAACGTCGGCAATTGGGACTAGCTTAATGGTAAAAACTGGGCGGCATGGACAAGTTGGGCCGAAGGGCCTGTTTCCATGCTGTAAATCTCTATGACTCAATGGTAGAGTGTTTGCTGACAACACAATTTTGAACTATTATGGTTGAAGCATTGGCATAGACTCCTAGTGTGCAGAAATGGCAGCAAGATTATTTGCATTCTTTACACGTTATTGACCTAAAAACACAGCAAATGAAAATGTATGTTTGTGTCGTGCCTTTGATTTCCCAGTGATGATGATGCACACAAAGGTGGAAATACGATCCTTGCCACTTCTGTTGAAATCAGTGAAATTTATTTGCATTTTCCCCCAGGGTCAATTAACTCTAACCCAAGCAGCCTGAATTTGTACGTTAACATCTGTTCCATCGGAGGATCGCCCTCTTTTGCTGAAGCTTGAACAGCAGGATCTCCAGTGAGTCCTCTGAAAATTAGGCGGTTTTTCCTGTTGGGACCATTGCTCTCTTTTTAGCTGAAAAAATAACCTCTTTAATCATCATTTTCACAATGATGTTTAACCTCTTCTGCTCTCATATGAATGTAGCTAAAAGCACCTTTGCCTCTAATTGTGAAAAACAACCTCCTGACAACTGTCACTGGTGGATGGACTTTGCAATCCCCTTCAGTCACACCCACTGGCCAGCTTTCCTGTGCATGTTTTTGATGCATATGTGGGAATTATGGGAAGAGGCTAGGGCCATGAAATTGGGTAAGACCCAAAAATGAGTGCTGGGATAGTAATGAGCAAATCAACCCATACCTGTCCTTTCTGACAGAGGTGACACTGAACCTTCTGTCATTACCCATGACCGTTTTTAAGTCCATAAGATATAGGAGCAGAATTAGGCCATTCAGCCCATTGAGTCTGCTCCGCCACTCAATCATGGCTGATATGCTCCTCATCCCCATTTTCCTGCCTTCTCCCCATAACCCTTCAACCCATTACCAATTAAAAATCTATCTAACTCCTCCTTAAATTTACTCTCTGTCCCAGCAGCCACCAACGCTAAATGCGTTGCTAAATGGCTGCACGCTTGAGTGCCAGGTCAAAATATTGGTGGCTAACACCACTTAAAGTCAGCTTGCAGCATTTAAAAAGGGAAGTGCATGTTGATTGCCACAGATGATAGAAGTGGCTGGGGAAGGGTGTCCAAGCGGAAAGAAAACTGAAACATTGCACAAAAGGATTGAAAGAGGGCTCCTAGGCTCTCCAATGCAACACCGGAGGCCTTGGTGCAGGAAGTGGATAGGAGGAGAGAGAGACCCTTGACCCACATTCATAGATTCACCTCCCTCTCCCACACTTAGCATTATTGCAAACCTGAACCCCAAATCTCACAGTTTGCACACACACACTGCCAGCTTTCTGTTCATGGCAATCACAATACCCAAACACATTGCATCAGACTCATTGATTCACTGCACTGCCAACTTGCAGGACAAGGTCTCTGCACTGTATGATTCTACGGTGGGAGTTCAGGTGTTTCTAATATGCCAGTGCAGACTTGATGGGCCGAAGGGCCTCTTCTGCACTGTATGATTCTAAGATATTGCATAACCCACAGGGAACAGCACCTAACTAGCACACAGAGGCACAGATGTTTTCATTGAGAACTAAGGCTTTCATCATGAATCAAACCACTGCTCAGTTGGCTGGACAGTTGGGTAGTCCATAAGTTCATATGATATAGGAGCAGAATTAGGCCATTTGGCCCATCGAGTCCACCATGGCTGATATGCTCCTCTTCCCCATTTTCCTGCCTTCTCCCCATAACTCTCCCTCGAGTTCGCTTTACTGAAGTACAGTAATTCATCTCCCAAAAAATGTTAATGCTTTTCAAAGTCATGATGAGTGAACTATCCATTGAAATGTTCACGGTACTTTATACTCAGTGATAATGTGGATATT